>NW_006997726.1:5742-16770 GCF_000164805.1 Carlito syrichta | reverse complement strand
CTCAGATCTTTGTTTCTGTGAGAGGTCACTCAGTATTATAGACTCTAGTTCCATCCAGGTTGCTGCAAAATTCATGGTTTTGTTCTTTTTTATGACTGTGTAGTATTCCATCGTGTATATGTACCACATTTTAAAAATACAGTCCTCTTTTGATGGACAGCACGGTTGGGTCCAGGTTCTTGCTATTGTGAACAATGCTGTGATAAAAATACATGTGCAGGTATCTTTCTGATAGAGTGATTTGAGTTCTTCAGGGTATATTCCCAGTAGGGGGATTTTGGGGTCATATGGGAGGTTGACATTTGGAGCTTTTAGGAATCGTCACACTGCTTTCCACAGAAGTTGCACTAGTTTACACTCCCACCAACAGTGTAGAAGAGTTCTCTTTTCGCCACAACCTCTCCAGCAACTGTTATTTTTTGAGTTATTGATAATTGCCATTCTGACTGGAGTTAGGTGGTTTCTCAGTGTGGTTTTGATTTGCATCTCCCTGATGATGAGTGAGGTTGAACATTTCTTCATGTGTCTGTTGGCTGCTCAGGTGTCTTCTTTTGAGAAATGTCTGTTCTTATCTTTTGCCCATTTTATAATGGGGTTGTTTTTTTTTCTTTTCAGCACATTTGAGTTCCTTGTAGATCCAAGATGTTAAACCTTTGTCAGACCTAGAGTTGGCAAATGCTTTTTCCCAGTCTGTAGACTCTCTCCCTGCTCTCTTGATGGTTTCTTTGGCTTTGCAGAAACTTGTCAGTTTAATGAAGTCCCACTTGTCTATCTTATCTCTTATGGCCTGTGGATTTCAGGTTTTGCTCAGGAATTGATGCCAGTTCCAATTTCCATGAGGGTATGTCCTTCATTTTCTAAGGTCCTTATGGTTTGAGGTTTTACATATAGGTCTCTGATCCATTTGGAGTTAATTTTTGTGTATGGGGATAGATAGGGGTCCTGTTTCAATCTTCTGCATGTGGTCAGCCAGTTTTCCCAGCACCATTTACTGAATAGGTTCTCCTCTCCCCAGTGGTAGGTGGTGGAGGCTTTGTCGAAGATGAGTTAGTTGAGAAATTGAGGTTTGGTTTCTGGAATCTCAATTCTATTCCGTTGGTCTATATGCTTGTTCCTATATCAATACCAAGCTGTTTTGGTGATTGTAGCTTTATAGTAAAGTTTGAAGTCTGGTAATGTGGTACCACCTGTTATTTTTTTTTGCTGAGGATTGTTCTGGCT
The DNA here is from genome assembly GCF_000164805.1 of Carlito syrichta. Lineage (NCBI taxonomy): Eukaryota > Metazoa > Chordata > Mammalia > Primates > Tarsiidae > Carlito > Carlito syrichta. The sequence continues at coordinate 15,549 of NW_006997726.1, read as the reverse complement.
ATTCTTGGTCGTTTGTGTTTCCATATGAATTCCTGTGTTGTTTTTTCTAGGTCTGAGAAGACTGTTGCTGGTAATTTATTGGGTATTGCATTAAATCTGTGAATTGTCTTAGGTAGGATGGACATGTTCACAATGTTGATTCTTCCAATCCATGAGCCTGGGATACTTTTCCACTTGTTAGTGTCATCTTTGATTTCTTTGAGCAGTGTTTTGTAGTTTTCATTGTAAAGGTCTTTCATGTCTCTGATTAGGAAGATGCCAAGGTATTTCATTTTTTGGTGGCTATTTTGAATGAAATTGTATTTTTTCTTTGGGTTTCCGTTTGTTTATTATTAGTGTAAAGAAATGCAGTTGTCTTTAATACATTTATTTTATATCCTGAGACTTTGCCACAGGCCATTATCAGTGTAAGGAGGTTTTTGACAGATTCTCTTGGGTTTTCAAGGTACACAATCATGTCATCTGCAAAGAGAGACAACTTGACTTCCTCTTTTTCTATTTGGATACCCCTGATTGCCCTCTCTTCTTGATTGCTCTAACCAGGACTTCCAATACTATATTGAACAGGAGGGGTGAGAGTGAGCATCCTTGTCTTGTTCCAGTTTTCAGGGGAAATGGTTCCAATTTTTGTTCGTTTAAGAGTATGCTGGCTGTGAGTTTCTCATAGATGGCTTTTATTATTTTGAGGCATGTTCTCCGTATGCCTAGATGTTCGAGGGTTTTTATCAAGAAGGGGTGCTGGATTTTATCAAAAGCTTTTTCTGCATCTAATGATATAATCTTGTGGGTTTTTTTTGACATCTGTTGATGTATTTAATTACATTTATGGTTTTATGAATGTTGAATCAGCCTTACATCCCAGGGATGAAGCCTACTTGGTCATGATGGATGATTTTTGAGATGTATTGTTGAATCTAGTTTGCTAAGATCCTGTTGAGAATTTTAGCATCTATGTTCATCAACGGTATTGGCCTGTAGTTCTATCTTTGTTGGGTCTTTACCTGGCTTTGGTATCAATGTGATGTTAGCTTCAAAAAATGATTTGGGGAGAGTTCCATCTTTCTCAATCACCTGGAATACCTTCAGTAGGATTGGTATCAGTTCCTCCTTAAATGTCTTGTAGAATTCTACTGGAAAGCCATCTGGTCCAGGGCTTTTTTTGTAGGTAGTTTTATTATGTAATCAATTTCCTTGATTGTTATTAGTCTATTTAGGGTCTCAATTCCTTCTTGTTTCAACCTAGGCAGGTTGTGTGATGACAGAAAGTCCTCCATTTCCTTAAGGTTTTCAAGTTTGTTTCCATACAAGTGTACATAGTAGTCTAATGATTTTTTGTATTTCTTCAGGGTCAGGCGCGACTTCATCTTTTGTGTTTCTGATTGTGTTTATTTGGGCCTTTCCTCCCTTTTTCTTGGTCAGTCTAGCTAGGGGACCATCAATCTTATTTATCTTTTCGAAGAACCAAGGTATTTCATTTTTTGGACATCTGTTGTCTTCTATGCCCTGGATTTGGGTTTTTATTTTGGTGATTGGGATTCTTCTGCTGAAATTAGGGTTTTTGTGGTCTTTCTTTCCTTAGGTGGCTTGTTAGGCTATCAATTTTGATCCTTCCATTTTCTTCACATGCATTTGTAGGGGTATAAATTCCCCTCTTACTAAAGCTTTCATGGCATCCCAGAGATTTTGATAAGATGTTTCTTCATTTTCATTTCTTTCCAGGTATCTTTTAATCTCTGTTTTGATTTCATCATTGACCCAGGAGTTGTTTAGCATCATGCTGTTTAGTGTCCATGTCTTTGTGGGTTTTGGGGGGACCTTGTTGGTGTTAATGTTTATTTTTATTCCACTGTGGTTTGAGAAGTTGCATGGTAAAATTTCAGTCCTTTTACATTTGCTTATGCTTGATTTATGGTCAAGTATGTGGTCAATCTTAGAATACATTCCATGTGGTGATGAGTAGAATGTGTATTCTGTGATCTTTGGATGGAGTGTTCTGTAGGTATCAATTAAGTCTATTTGTTCAAGAGTCACATTGAGGTTTCGAATCTCATTGCTGATTTTTTTGTCTTGATGATCTGTCTAGGGTTGTGAGTGGGGTATTAAAGTCCCCACTTATGATGGTGTTAGAGTCAATATCTTTCTTTAGTTTTCCTAGAAGCTGCTTTATGAAAGTTGGTGCTCCTATGTTGGGTTCATATATGTTTAGAATAGATATTTCTTGTTGATGGAGTGAACCTTTTATGATTATGTAGTGGCCCTCTGTATCTTTTTAAATTTTTGATAACTTAAATAGTATTTTGTCTGAGATTAGGATCATGAGTCCTCATTTCTTTTGTGCTCCCTTCACCTGAAAATTTTTTCCCCATCCTCTTACTTTGAGTCTGTGCTTGTCCTTTCTAGTGAGTTCGGTCTCTTGAAGGGAGTATGTTGTTGCCTGGTGATATTTTATCCATTTTGCCATTCTATGTCTTTTCAGTGGTGCATTTAGTCCATTCACATTCAGGCTAATTATTGAAATATGAGAATTTGTCCCTATCATAGAGCTCTTATAGATTTGTTGTTCTTCCACTTGTCTTTTTGTTTTTATTTTGGTTTTGGGGTTGGTTCATGTGTATTTTATTCTTTTTCCTGTACTCTTGTGAAGAACCTTGTTCTTTTTTTCTTTTCTTCTGTGTTTAGTACTTTCTTAAGTGTTTCATGTTTTCAAGTCTGGTGGCAGTGTAAGTTCTTAGGGATTGTATATCTGGGAAAGATTTTAATTCTCCCTTGCTGATGAAGCTTAACTTGGTTGGATAGGTTATTCTTGGTTGAAATTGTTTATCTTTTAGGACTTTGAAGATAGGACTCCAAGTTCTCCTAGTCTGCAGGGTTTCTGTAGATAAATCTGCTGCTATTCTAATTGGTCTTCCTGGTAGGTGATTTGGCCTTTTTCTCTTGCTGCCTTTAGGACTTTTTCTTTTATACCTACTTTATTTAGGCAAATTATTATGTGTCTGGGAGTTGGTCTTCTCATTTGTTGTCTTGCAGGGGTTCTCTAAATCTCTTATGTTTGAATTTTTGCATCACTGATTAAATAAGAGAAGTTTTCTTGAATAATCTCATGGAAAGTTTGTTCTAGTGTGGTCTCTGTCTCTCTTTCTGCTTCAGAGAGGTCAATTATTCTTAGGTTCGGTCTCTTGAAGTAATCGCTCATCTCTTGAAGTTTTTTTCCTGTCTTTTTTGAGCTTGTTTTCTGTGTTTTTAATAGTTTAGGTTAGTTCTATATTTTGGTCCTCAAGCTCTGAGATTCTTTCTTCTGCTTGGGCAATTCTGCTTTCCATGCTTATCAGTTTGTTATTGATTTCATTCACAGTATTCTTTATTACTGTTATCTCAGTTATCAGCTCCTTCCTAGTTTCTTCTTGTCTCTTCTCAATTCTTTTTAATCTCTCCATTCATGTCTTGATATCTATGTTTGTAGTTTGAGACCAGTCATTCTGGGGCTCTTCATTGTTTGCATTTCGAAGTCAGTTTTCTCACTGTCTGCCCTTCCAGGGGTCTGTGCGTGACCCATATTCTTCTTTTGGTTTTTCTTCATTTGTGTAGATTTTTCTCTCTCTCCCCCTTTCCCTACCATTCTTTAATTCTGTTTTTCAGGGAAGGTAGAGTTGCTTTTGCTTCACTTGTGGAATCTCCTCTTCTTCTTTATTAGGTTCCTCTGGCTTTGCTCACTTTTGAGGTTGGAGTGTGGGCCATGGGCTGTACTTTTTGCAGTTTTGAGGTTTAATTGAGGGGGAAGCTGTGATTCAGAATCTATATGCTAATTCCAGCATCCACCAACTGGTGTATAAGCACACTGGAACCTATTTCCCACTGCCTTATACTCTGTCTGTTCAGCGGTATTTAGGTTTGGTCCCTGGAACAAAAGGAGGTTCAAAAGAGGAAAATTATGGAGGGAAGGGGTTCAATAGGAAGTTAGAAAGGGAGAAGAGTGAGAGGAAAAACAGTCAAACATACCAACTAACAGGTGAAAAAGAGACACAAGGTCAGAGAGAAATGAAAACAACATGCAAGCAAAATTGTCTAAAGAATACTGGTAGCTACACAAAGACAGACCAATAAAATCATGACTTTTGATTCTTTTTTCCTAACACAAACAATAGGGGTTTTTTTGTTTTGTTTTGTTTTGTTTTATTTTTGTTTTGAGTCGGAGTCTCACTCTGTCACCCAGACTGGAGTGCAGTGGCTGCTCCCAGCAACCGCAGCCTCGACCTGCTGGCCTCCGGTGATCCTTCTGCCTCAGCCTTCCGATTAGCTGGAATTACAGGCATGCGCTACCACGCCCAGCTGATTTTTTGATTTATTGTAGAGATGAGGTCTCGCTGCCCAGGTGGGTCTCAAACCCATGGGCTCAGACAATACACTCACCTCAGCCTCCCAAGGGCGCAGGATTACAGGCTGAGCCACCGAGCCAGCCTCACAAACAATAGTGTAAGTCAAAAAGCAAACAAAAGTGAGCAAAACAAACAGTCAAAATGATAAAATCAAAAGTCAAAATAAGAAATCAGACTAGTTCTGGAATCTTTCCTGAGTGTCTAAAGTCTCCTCAGCTCTGGTCTCCAGCCTTCCCCTTTTGCTTTTGTTGCAGGCAGCTAGATTTACTCACAGCTTGGGTTTGTTCTTTTAGCCTGCTGCCTGGGAGGTCTGAGATGCTTAGTTGCCTTCATCTGATTCAGTGTGGGGAGGGACTTTGTCTCCTGTTTAGCAATGTTACCTTAGGAACTCAGGTGGAGGCTGCTCATAGGTGGATGGGGCAATGCAAATCTCTTCCTGGAGAATGGCCAAGGTGGCAGCTTCTCTTTTGCGGATCATTTGTCTCCATTAGTCTGGGTCCCTGGGTGATCCACTATGGTGGGCTGTGGTGGTGTTTGAGGCACCGGGGATCAGCTGCACAGCTTGATGCTGGGTCCGGGGTGCCACCAGCAGACTGGAGTGAAGGAAGGGCCCGGGAGTTCCTTCCTCTGGAACTGAGAGCCTCTGATCAGCACCTCCTTAAGATATGCTGTTCCCTTACACAAGCATGGGGTCATGCACTGGGTACCTCAGCCAGGGTGGGCTCAGAGCTCCAGAGCTCCAAAGCCAGGTGGTGAGTGGCGAGAGTGGCCCTGGACCCCTCACAGGGTACTTCAGCCAGAAATGTAACCAGTATCTCTGAAGGGCGATCACCCAGAACCTCCCTGGGTGACCAGCGGCTTGGTTCTGGGTGCTGTGTGAGACGATGTAGCCAGGGATGGAGCCGAGACCTGAGACTCCCATGTGGGTGGGAGTCATGTGTAGTGGAGCAGCAGCAGCCAGGGGCCCCAATATCTGGCCCTACATGGGATCGAGGGTCCCCAGGCTTCAGAAAAGCATGTCTGGCGGTGGGCAGGGGGGTGAGGGAAGAAAAGCAAGAGTCTTTTTGGGAACTCACGTTCAGAGAATCTCACAATTCCACCTATGCTGTCGCCATCTTACTAGAACTCCTCAATTCAAAGATTTTATGACACATAAAAATATAGTTGGTTGAGTGTTTCCTACACATATACTCACAAAAAAGTTTTGTTAAAAATTTTTTAAGTCAATATGTGTAAAATATAGCAAATGAATCATTTGCCTTTTAGGAAAAGATTTCTATTTGAGAGAACTTTTCTTTAACCTCAGGTGCCTAGCAGAAAGACAAATACTATATGATCTCCCTTATACATGGATTTTTAAAAAAGTTTCATTCATAGAAACAAAGAGTAGAATGGTGATGGCCAGAATGGACAGGGATGATGGGAGATATTGATTAAAGGTTAAAAAAATTTCAGGCAAGTGCATGTGCAGATATCTGGTTGAGTGGAGACATGGGAACAAGTGGCCTGAGCTCTACTACTGAGGAAGCTGCCCCATGTGGCTACTCGGATCTCAGTGCACTACACAGCCCAGAGGCAAGTGCCATCTCTGCAACGCTACCTGGAAAAGCATGCCACCAGCCACTACAACCTTCATCACCTGATCAGACACTGGCAATACACAAGAGGAAGGCTCCACTATGTCCTACCTGAGGACAAGAGGCAGAGACACCTCTATCACCTTTGTCCTGGTACATGGATGGAGACAGGCTCTGGCATAGCTACTTCCTCAGATTGAGGGGTGAATTCAGCACCTCTCCAAGGTTGATTATAGTCACCCAGGAGCATACCCCAGGTGCAGTATCCCCAAAGGGATAAGTCCAGCAAGGAGATCCAGATGGTGCATCCCCCAAATGAAGCATTTGTCATTTGTGGCTGTAACCAGAGATGAAGAACACAGCCACAGCATGCAGAAGATAAGTGGCAGTGAGTTTTAAAGTGACCCAGCACCCTTTTCCCCAGTCATTCACAAGCCATGAGATCCAGGCAGGTAGTGTCCTGATTAGCACATTTTCAGAGGGCTGAACATAAACAGATAAACTGAAAGAAGTTTTCAGTCACCTTCTGACCATCAGGAGTGAACAGGGGGAAAGATTTATAAGTTGGAAACCCCTTCCCTGGGAAACCCCTCCCTACTGCCATGAACCAAGAGAAGCAGTGCTTGGGTCAAGCCTACAAGAAACTTGAAGTCTCAGAAACTGCCACAAGAGGGTGTTCAAGGATTTCAAAAGTGTGTGTGTGTGTGTGTGTGTGTGTGTGTGTGTGTGTGTGATTCTACCTACATTTTAAAAATGTATCCTGCAGGGTGAAGGTGCATTTCATTTTGTTTTACCCCTTCTCCTTTTCCTTTTTTTCCAAGAAGGGTATATATGATATATGAGTGTGAAAATCTCCTCATATTGTTAGTCTTTGTTCCCTTCTTGTTTTTTAAATATTTTATAATTTTCTTTATTCTCTTTTTTATAGGTTTGTTTGTCTATCTGTTTGTTGGTTTGTTTGCTTTTTCTTCTCTTTTTCTTTTCATTGTCATGATCTCTCTATCTTAGTTCCTTTCCTTTCTATTATTTTATACCCAGGGGAGACACATATATTCCTATTGCATGGTCATACTGTGAGGCAGTGGGATGTGGATCTCTGGGCACTCACACACCAATCAACAATCATTGTGCTCTACAGGCAGCTTTTGAATCTTAGCACACACTAATACACCTTACACAAATCTCAAGACTGTAAAAGGATAGCACACTCCCCATCTCCAACTGGCTTCAAAACTGAACTAATCTGGAGACTTTACCAAAAGAAGAATAGCAGGTTAAGCAAAAAGAGGTGAAAACTACCCCCTGTTTCTCAGAGCAATAGAAATAAAGAGAAAAGAAAAACCTAACATGAATAAAGATAAATCAAAGAAAAAACACAGGTCCATGAAGTCCAAAAAGGATAGTCAATGAGAATACAGACCTCAGAACTCAAACTATGAAGAGTGTGCAGATCAACTGGTCTCAGATCCCAAATGCAAAGATTAAGGAATAATTGGAAAAGATGAACAAGAACCCAGAAAAGCAAAACAAAAACATGAAAGATTTAATTACTGAAATGCAAGCTATAAAGAATACAGCAAATGAAATAAACAATAAACTGATCAGCATGAAAGCAGAATTAACCAGGCAGAAGAAAGAATCTCAGTGTTTGAAGATGAAAATATGGAATTTACCCTATTTGTTAAAAACAGAATGGAAGCTTAAAAAGATGGAACAGAGCCTTCAGGGATGTGAGATTATATTACGAGACCAAACTTATGTCTGATAGGAATCCCTAAAGTGGATAAGGAGAACGAGAGCATTATGGATCAAACATTCCATGAGGTTATCAATGAAAACTTCCTGCATCTCATCAGGAATGCGACCATCCAAACACAAGAGATTCAGATAACTCCTGCAAGGGATAAAATGAGAAGACTAACTTCTAGACCCATAGTAATTTGCTTACATAAAGTAGGTATAAAAGAAAAAAACTCCTAAAAGCAGTGAGGGAGAAAGGGCAGACTACCTGTCAGGAAAGACCAATTAGAATAGCAGCAGGCTTATCTACAGAAACACTACAGGCTAGAAGAGACTGGAGTTCAATATTCAAAGTTCTCCATGATAAACAATTCCAACCAAGAATTTCCTACTCAGCTAAGCTAAGTTTGATCAGTGACAGGGAATTAAAATCCTTTCCAGACATTCAATCCCTAAGAGTTTATGCTACCTGCAGACCAGCTCTACAAAATATGCTTCAGAAAGTATTAAGCTCAGAAGAAAGTAAAAAAAAAGAACCATATTCTTCTCAAACATACAGAAAAAAGATTGAAAACACACACATATATCAACCCCCAAATCAAGAGAAAGCCAACAAACAAAGAAGCAAACAAACAACAACAAGAACAAACTCTGTAAGAACCTCATGACAGGGATAAATGCTCACATCTCAATAAGCAGCCTAAATATAATGAACTAAATACACTGATAAAAAGACATAGAATGGCAGACTAGATAAAAAATGATGTAACAGTAGGCTGTCTCCAGGAGACTCATCTCACCAGAATGACACATATAGTCTCAAAGTTAAAGGATGGAAAACAAATTCTCAGGAGAATGGAACACAAAACCAGCAGAAATTGTATTCTTAATATCAGAAAAAATCATCTTTAAGCTATCAAAAATTTTAAAAGATATGAAAGATCACTACATAATGATAAAAGGTTCAATCTATCAGCAAGAAATATTCATCCTAAAAATATGTGAACCCAACAAAGGAGCACCCAACAAAGGAGCTCCCAACTTTTATAAAGCAGCTTCTGGGTAAACTAAAAAAAGATAGTGACTCTAATGCTGTCACAGTTGGACTTGAATATTCCACTAATAATCCTCTATAGATCATTGAGGCAAAAATCAATAAGGAGATTTGGTAACTCAATTCAATGCTTGACCAAATGGACTTTATAGATACCTACAAAACACTCCAACCAACAACCACAGACTATACATTCTACTCATCACCACATGGAATATACTCCAAGATCAACCACATTCCTCAGACATAAATCAAGCAGAAACAAATTTCATAAGATCAAAATACTGCCATGCACCTTCTCAGAGCACAGTGGAATAAAAAATAAATATCAACATCAACAAAACTCTCCCCAAACCCACAAAGACATGGGCACTAAACAGCATGATACTGAACAATTCCTGGGTCAACAAAGAAATCAAAGCAGACATTTAAAGATTTTGGGAAACAGATGAAAATAAAGACATATCTTACCAAAACCCCTGGGATGCCAGGAAAGTAGTACTGAGAGGGGAATTTATTTCTTTATGAACACACTTCAAAAAAATGGAATGATCACAAGTTAATCACCTAATAAATCATGTAAGGGAGCTGGAAAGATAAGACCATAACAACCCTACCTCCAACAGAAAAATCCAACTCACCAAAGTAAAAGCCCAAATACTCCATTGTGTATATGTATCACATTTTAAAAATCCAGTCCTCTCTTGATGGGTTGGTTACATGTTCTTGCTATTGTGAACAATGCTGCAATAAACATATATGTGCAGGTATCTTTTTTATAGAGCGATTTGAGTTCTTCCAGGTATAGTCCCAGTAGGGGAATTGTCAGATCACATAGAAAGTCAATTTTTGCTGGGCTCGGTGGCTCAGCCTGTAATCCTGTGCCTTTGGGAGGCAGAGGTGAGTGGATTGTCTGAACCCACGGGTTCGAGACCCGCCTGGGCAGGCGAGACCTCATCGCTACAAAAAATAAAAAAAAAATCAGCCGGGTGTGGTAACGCACGCCTGTAGTTCCAGCTCCTTGGAAGGCTGAGGCGAAGGATCACCGGAGCCCAGCAGGCCG
>NW_006997726.1:2491-5722 GCF_000164805.1 Carlito syrichta | reverse complement strand
CGAGTGAGACTCCAACTCAAAAAAAAAAAAGAAAGTCGATTTTTAGAACTTTTAGGAATCACCACACTGTTTCCCACAGAGGCTGTACTAGTTTGCAGACATAAAGAAGAACAAAATCTTGGACTTTGCAGCAACCTGGATGGAATTAGAATCTATAATACTGTGTGATCTTACACAGAAACAAAAAACTGAGTATCAAATATTCTCATTCATAAGTGGACCTTGAACAACCACCACAATACTATAAGAAAAAGATTGACTGTTGCAGAAAACTGTGGAAGGGAGGGGGGACAGGGAGTTGGGATTGACAGTTAGTGGAAATCTGCCTGGGGAAGGGGGCAAACCTCATCAACAAGGGTACCTGCACATGAATATTTGTATACTTAACCCTGAAATGTACCCCACAATTTTAAAATAAAAAATTTTTTCAAAGTTGAAAAAAAAGTTCAAATACAGGACATAGAAGAAAAAGATATCATACAAAATCAACAAAACAAAAAGCCGGGTCTTTGAAAGGATGAACAAGATTGATAGACCCCTAGCTGGATGAACAAGTTTAATGGACCCCTGGCCAGATGACCAAGAAAAAGAGAGAAAAGACCAAATAAACATAGTCAGAAAAGCAAAAGGTCAAATTACAATGGACCCTGAAGAAATACAAAAAATTATCAGAGATTACTATGCACACCAGTATGCAAATAAACTAAAAAACCTAAATAAAATGGAGGACTTTCTGACATCAAACAACCACCCAAGATTTAAACAAGAAGAAATTGAGATATTAAATAGGTCAATAACAACCCAGAAAATTGATAAGAAAACTACCACACACACACACAAAGTCCAGGACCAGACAACTTTCCAGTGGCGTTCTATAAAACATACGAGGAGGAGCTGACACTAATCCTGTTGAAAGTATTCCAAGCAATCAAGAAAGATGGAACTCTCCCTAAGTCATTTTATGAAGCTAACATCACACTGACACTCAAACCAGGTAAAGATCCAACAAAGAAAGAGAACTGTAGGCCAATATCCCTGATGAACCTAGATGCAAAAATTCTCAACAAAATTCTAGCAAATAGAATTCAGCAACACATTTTAAAAATTGTCCACCATGACCAAGTAAGCTTTATTCCCAGGATAAAGGGCTGGTTCAACATTCCCAACATGATAAATGTAATTAAATACATCAAAAGATATAAAAATAAGAACCACATGATTATATCATTCAATGCAGAAAAAGCTTTTGATAAAATCCAGCATCCCTTCTTGATAAGAACCCATGAATGCCTATGCAAGAAGGAACATACATCAAAATAATGAGCCATTGATGATAAATTCACAGCCAACATATTGCTAAATAGACAAAGTTTGAAAACATTTCCCCTGAAAACCAGTACAAAACAAGGCTGCCCATTTTCACCCCTCCTGGTCAATACAGTGTTGGAAGTCCTAGCTAGAGCAATCAGACAAGAGAAGGAAACTGAGGTTTCCCAATAGAAAAAGAAGAAGTCAAGTTATCCCTCTTTGCTGATGATTTGCTTCTATATCTTGAAAATCCAAGAGAAGCTGTCAAAATCCTCTTGTACCGATTAAGGACTTTGGCAAAGTCTCAGCATACAAAATCAACATGCAAAAGACAGTTGTATTCTTATGTGTCAACAACAAGAGGCTGAGAACCAAATAAAAAGCAGAGCCCCATTTATAATAGTGACAAAAAAGTGAACTACATTGGCATATTCCTAACTAGAGAAGTGAAAAATCTTTATGACAAAACACTGCTCAAAAAAGTTAAACATGACACAAACAAATGGAAAAATATTCCATGCTCATGGATTAGAAGAATCAACATTGTTAAGATATCCATCATGAATTTAGAGTCTGTCATACTCAATGATCTATCATAGAAACAAAGAACATAGTACCATATGTTCTTACTCATAAGTGAAACTTGAACAATCATCATAATACTATAAGAAAGGGATTGGAGCCAGGCTTGGTGACTCAGCCTGTAATCCCTTGCCTTGGGAGGCTGAGGTGAGTGGATTGCCTGAGCTCGTAGGTTTGAGACCCGCCTGGGCAACTTGGAGAGATCTCATCTCTACAATAAATCAAAAAATCAGTCGGGCATGGTAGTGTGCACCTGTAATTCTGGCTACTTGGAAGGCTGAGGCAGAAGGATTGCTGGAGCCCCGGCAGGTCGAGGCTGCAGTAGCTGGGAGCAGCCACTGCACTTCAGTCTGGGCGACAGAGTGAGACTCCAACTCACATACACACACACACACACACACACACACACACAAAGGGATTGGCAGTAGTGGAAAACTGCCAGGGAAAGGGAGGTGGGATTGGCAGTTGGGGGAAACTGCTAGGGTAGGTAGGGGCACACCTCATCATCAAGGGTATCTGCATAATCAACATTTGTATACCTAACCCTGAATTGTACCCCTCATCTTTAAAAAAAAGATATCCATTGTATCCAACGCAATTGACAGATTTAACACAACACCCATTAAATTATCAATATCATTCTTGTCATATCTAGAAATGACAATACAGAAATTCATATGGAAATGTGAATGACCACAAATAGCCAAAACAATCCTCAGCAAAAGAAACAAAGTGGGAAGTATCACATTCCCAGACTTTAAACTTTACTATAAGGCTACAATAATCAAAAGAGCCTGGTATTGGTACATGAACAGGCGTATAGACCAATGGAACAGGATAGAGATTCTGGAAGTAAAACTTCAATTCTTTTTTTTATTTTTAATTTTAAAATTGTGGGGTACAGTTAAGGGTTAGGTTTACAAATATGCATTGTTCAGGCACCCTTGTTGAAAAGGGGTGACTCCCTGTCCTGAGACAGATATTCACTACTGTTAGTCCTACCTCCCTTCCCCTCACTACCCCCCATAGTTTCCCACCACTGTCAGTCCTTTTCTTATTGTATTATGATAGATGTTCAAGGTCCACTATATGAGTGAGATCATGTAATACTCAGATCTTTGTTTCTGTGAGAGATCACTCAGTATTATAGACTCTAGTTCCATCCAGGATGCTGTGAAACTCATGATTTTTGTTTGTTTGTTTTATGGCTGTGTAGTATTCCATCATGTATATGTACCACATTTTTTTATCCAGTCCACTTTTGATGGACAGCATGGTTGGTTCCAGGTCCTTGCTATTGTGAACAATGCTGCGATAAACATACATGTGCAGGTATCTTTT
>NW_006997726.1:0-2360 GCF_000164805.1 Carlito syrichta | reverse complement strand
CTTATAATTCAAACTAGTGTCACATCTAAAAGCCTTAGTATTGGTCACAGGCTTATGGGTCATGATCTTAGGATTTATTGAAGGTGTAAGTTGTAGAATATAGTTTTAGAAGACAGCCATTTTGTTGAAAGAGTGTGGCTGGGTTACTTGCAGGTAGTCCACTGTGAACTTTGGACTGGGCCACATTCCAAACATTCTGGGATGGGCCACTTTTGTTTGTAAAGTAAATACTTAAACTTCTATAGAATTGTTTAACTTGGCATAAATCAATCAGCTTAGGATGAAAAAGGTTTATAGAATATGTCAGTCACAGATTAGGTTATTCTTTGTTATGGGATTTTAAGATTATCATATGAAAAGGGTTTAAAGGCAATCATTAAGTTTTCATGGATTAAGGTTTCTGGTGGGTGGAGGATGCCCCTCCCACATCTGACTTTGTGTATAAAAGACCCGTTGTAATTCCCAATACACTCACACCACTTCTGCACTAGACTGGGGTCCAGTCTCTTTCTTTCTTTCTCTCTTTCTCTCTTCTTCCCCCTAATCACTGACACCATCTCCACCTTTGGGGTACCCTGAACCTGGCTGGAGCTGGTCTCTGGCACACATCCTCTCCAACATCAGTTATCTTTTGAGTTATTGATAATGGCCACTCTGACTGGAGTTAGGTGGTGTCTCAGTGTAGTTTTGATTTGCATCTCCCTGATGATTAGTGAGGTTGAACATTTCTTCATGTGTCTGTTGGCCGCTCAGATGTCTTCCTTTAAGAAGTGTCTGTTCATGTCGTTTGCCCACTTTATAATGGGGTTGTTTGTTTTTTTCTTTTCAGCACATTTGAGTTCCTTGTAGATCCAAGATGTTAGGCCTTGGTCAGACCTGGAGTTGGTAAATACAATTTCCCAGTGTGTGGGCTGTCTCCCTGCTCTCTTGATGGTTTCTTTGGCTTTGCAGAAACTTGTCAGTTTAATGAGGTCCCACTTGTCTATCTTATCTGTTATGGCCCATGCGTTTTGAGTATTGCTCAGGAATTGGATGCCAGTTTCAATTTCCGTAAGGGGTGTCCTGCATTTTCTAAGGTTCTTATGGTTTGAGGTTTCACATTTAAGTCTCTGATCCATTTAGAGTTAATTTTTGTGTATGGGCATAGATAGGGATCTTATTTGAGTCTTCTGCACATAGTCAGCCAGTTTCCCCAGTACCATTTACTGAATAGGTTCTCCTCTCCCCAGTGGTAGGTGGTGGAGGCTTTGTTGAAGATGAGTTGGTTGAGAAATTGAGGTTTTGCTTCTGGAATCTCAATTCTATTCCATTGGTCTATATGCCCTTGTGTTTCCATATGAATTCCTGTGTTGTTTTTTCTAGATCTGAGAAGAATGTTGATGGTAATTTGATGGGTATTGCATTAAATCTGAAGATTGCCTTAGGTAGAATGTACATCTTAACAATCTTGATTCTTACAATCCATGAGCATGGAATATTTTTCCAATTGTGTCATCTTTGATTTCTTTGAGCAGTGTTTTGTAGTTTTCATTGTAAAGGCCTTTCATGTCTCTGGTTAGGAAGATGCCATGGTATTTCATTTTTTTGTGACTATTGTGAATGGAACTGTGCTTTTTATTTGGGTTTCTCTTTGTTTATTATTGGTGTATAGAAATGCGATTGTCTTTTGCACATTTATTTTGTACCCTGAGACTTTGCCAAAGTCCTTTATCAGTGCAAGGAGATTTTTGACAGATTCTCTTGGGTTTTAGAGGTAGAGAACATGTCATCTGCAAAGAGGGATGTCTTGATTTCCTCTTTTTCTATTTGAATATCCCTGATCGGCTTCTCTTCTCTGATTGCTCTAGCTAGAACTTCCAAAACTATGTTGAACAGAGGGGTGAAAGTGGGCATCCTTGTCTTGTTCCAGTTTTCAGGGGAAATGGTTCCAATTTCTGTCTGTTTAGCAGTATGTTGGCTGTGGGTTTTTCATAGGTGGCTCTTACTATTTTGAGGTATGTTCCATCTATGCTTAGATGTTGAAGGGTTTTTATTAAGAAGGAGTGCTGAATTTTTTCCAAAAGCTTGTTCTGAATCTAATGATATAATCATGTGGTTTTTGTTTTTATGTCTGTTGATGTATTTAATTATGTTTATGGTCTTATGATGAACCACCCTTGCATCCTAGGGATGAAGCCAACTTGGTTGTGGTGGATGATTTTTGATATGTGTTGTTGAATCTGGTTTGCTAAGATCTTGTTGAGAAGTTTAGCATCTATGCTCATCAAGAATATTGGCCTATAGTTCTCTTTCTTTGTTGGTTCTTTACCTGGCTTGGGTATCAATGTGATGTTAGCTTCATAAAATGATTTGGGGAGAGT
>NW_006997725.1:2726-3050 GCF_000164805.1 Carlito syrichta | reverse complement strand
TGGAGGTAGCTAAGGGCATTGGGGAGAAGGAGGAGGAGCCTGGAGAAGCAGTCAAGGGTGTTGATGATAAGGAGGAGGAGCCTGGAGAGGTGGACAAAGGCTTTGAAAACAAGGAGGAGGAGCCTGGAGAATTGGTCAAGGGTGTTAATTACAAGGACAGGGAGACTGGAGAGGAGGACAAGTGCATTGATGACCAGAAGGAGGAGACTGGAGAGAAGGACAAGTGTTTTGATGATAAGGAGGAGGGACCTGAATTGATGGTCGAGGGTGTTGAAGTCAAGGAGGAGGCTCCTGGAGAGGCAACCAAGGACGTTAATGACAAGG
>NW_006997725.1:0-1167 GCF_000164805.1 Carlito syrichta | reverse complement strand
TGAGCCTGGAGAGATGGCCTCACGCATTGATGACAAGGAGAAGGAGACTGGAGAGGAGGACAAGGGCATTGATGATAAGGAAGAGGAACTTGGTGATTTAGTCAAAATGAGCCTGGAGAGGTGGACCGGGGTCTTGATGACAAGGAGGAGAAGCCTGGAGTGGTAGTCAAGGGCGCTGGTAAGAAAGAGGAGGAGCCTGGAAACGCTATCCAGAGTCTTCATGACAAGGAGGAGGAGCCTGGGAGGTAACCAAGGGTGTTGATGACAAGAAGGAGGAGCCTGGAAAGGTGGACCAGGGTCTTGATGATAAGGAGGAAAAGTCTGGGGAGGTAGCCAAGGGCATTGGTGAGAAGGAGGAGGAGCCCTGAGAAGCAGTCAAGCATGTTGATGACAAGGAGGAGGAGCTTGGAGAGGGGACCAAAGGCTTTGAAGACAAGGAGGAGGAGCCTGGAGAAGTGGTCAAGGGTGTTGATTACAAGGACAGGGAGACTTTAGAGGAGGACAAGTGCATTGATGACCAGGAGGAGGAGACTGGAGAGAAGGACAAGGGTCTTGATGATGAGGCGGAGGGGCCTGGAGAGATTGCTGAGGGCATTGAAGTCAAGGAGAGGGCTCCTGGAGAGGCGGCCAAGGGCATTAATGACAAGGAGGGGGAGCCTGGAGAAGTGGATGAGGGCAGTGTTGACAAGAACGAGGACCTGGAGAGGCAGCCGAGGGCATTGATGTCAAGCAGGAGGAGCCTGGAAAGGTTGTTGAGGGTGTTGATGATGAGGAGCAGGAGCCTGGAGAGCAGGAGAAGGGCATTGATGACCAGGAGGCAGAGCCTGAAGAGGAGGACAAGAGCATTGATGACAAGGATTAGGAGGCTTGAGTTGCTAACAAGGGCATTGACGACAAGGAGGTTGAGCCTGGAGAGATGGCCAAGGGCATTGATGAAAAGGAGGAGGAAACTGGAGAGGGGGATAAGGGCATTGATGACAAGGAATAGGAGCCTGGAGGGAAGGACAAGGGCATTGATGACAAGAAGGAGGAGGCTGCAGAGCACGACAAGGGCATTCATGACAAGTAGGAGGATCTTGGAGAGGAGAACAAGAGTCTTGATGATAAGGATGAGGATGCTGGAGATGTAGTCAAGGGTTTTGATGACAAAAAGGAGCCTGGAGAGGT
>NW_006997724.1:0-367 GCF_000164805.1 Carlito syrichta | reverse complement strand
TCTGAAATGCTTGAGGATGTATGGGAACAGAGTTGTTCTTAATGACACTGTTGCTTTCAGAAAGTTAAGCATTCCAGGGACAGTGCCTCTCTGAACTGGCCTCACTGAACTGGCTGCAAGGCTACGAGGGAAGAGATGAGAGCTCATAAGAGAAGGGAGAAGAGTTGGTAAGGCATAGGACTAGGAACCTAGGGTGGAGCATGAAGGGCCTGGCTTCTTTTTTTTTGAATTGGAGTCTCACTTTGCACAGGCTGGAGTGCAGTGGCATGCTCACGGCCACCCTAGCATTGACCTCCTGGACTCAGGCTATTTCTCTGCCTCAGCCTTCCAATAGACGGATCCACAGGCACGTGCTGGCTAATTTTTT
>NW_006997723.1:0-301 GCF_000164805.1 Carlito syrichta | reverse complement strand
TTTGGCACATACTAGGGAAATAACTACTTTACCATTTTCATCCCTTTTCAATGTCTACTATTTCTTTTCTTACAGAAAGCAATATGAGGGATTGCAGTGAAGCTGCCATGAAGATTAAGGTAAGCATACACAAATGACTTCAAGTATCTTCTGTCATAGCTTTTCTTCCCTAGTGGATATATCTTTAGAGTTTTGGGACACTCATGTTGTTTTACAATCTGTCTCATTTTCAGATATTCCTCTTTCTTTCTAGGCTATTTCTTTGTGATATAAAACTTAATTCTGCTTTTCTTTTTTTTTT
>NW_006997722.1:0-303 GCF_000164805.1 Carlito syrichta | reverse complement strand
GTGAGTCAACCCGAGTAAGAGAAACAGTGGATATGTGTGGCAGTTTCTGACCAGGAGGTCTGTTTTTGCAGGTGTACAGTATGAGTTGCAAAGGGTAAAGTTGGGGGAGGCTTGTTCCAGACTGGAGCTGCTCTGTGACACTCCTATGCAGCCTCTGGATTGACTTTCAGTGACTACTATATGGACTGAGTATGCCAGGCTCCACAAAAAAGGACAGGAGTAGGTTAGTCTTATTACATTACAAATAAGGCTAATAGTTACACGACAGAATATGCTACATGTGTGAAAGGCAGACTCAGGTAC
>NW_006997721.1:0-306 GCF_000164805.1 Carlito syrichta | reverse complement strand
CAGTGGCCGGGAGCGGTCAGACTGCACTCCAGTCTGGGCAACTGAGGGAGACTCCAACTCAAAAAAAAAAGAAAAAGAAAAAGAAAAAGAATCAAAATTTTGAAATTTTTGTCAATCTGTATTGGAAAAGTGATATCCCAACTGAAATATTTCAGATTCATTAATTACAGGTTAGTATAATGATGTCAAAATATTTTTGGCTATATTCATTCATTAATTTTGAGATCCTGTCTATGAAGTTTGTCCACTTTCCATTTAAAATTTCTCTTTTAATGATTTTCTTCACAAAAAAAGATTAATATTTTT
>NW_006997720.1:0-449 GCF_000164805.1 Carlito syrichta | reverse complement strand
CTATCTTTTTTACTTGAAAATTATATTCCAAGTTGTCATTGTTAGAAGCATTATTTAGACTATGTATCTTCAAATACTTGGAGATTTTCCAGAGGTCTTTCTGTTATTTATTTCAATTCAATTATGATCATACTCTGTATTATTCAAATCTTCTTACTTTTATTAAGAAGCTAAATTTCTCATGTCTACTTTAAATTTAAGTTCATTGATTCATGGTTTAGAATATAATCTATATTGAACCATGGTCTGGAAATTCAAACAAAGTGTTATAGCATTGTCATTTAAATCATTTTGGTTAACAGCATTGTTCAAAATTTTTCTATCTGATTTTTTGTCTACTTATTTGATTTATAATTGAAGTATTGAAATCTTACTGTAATTATAAATGCGTCTACATTTCTTAGCAATCCAGTTGTGTTTTGCCTCACATCTTTTGAGCTCTATTCTGT
>NW_006997719.1:0-329 GCF_000164805.1 Carlito syrichta | reverse complement strand
ATTCCAGCCCCAACACACCCCGCCCAATGGCTGCCTCCACTTTGGTGCAGGAGTTCCGAGGAGCCCCAGTGCAGTTCATGCCAGCTCTCCTCTCCGAGGTGAGAAATGTGCCCCAAGCAGGTCGACCTCTGACTCAGCAACAAAGCCCTTCCTCCAAGAAAGGCCAGGGACACATTCCTCACCCGGGAAAATTTACTCCCCCCATTCCCATTTTTCCTGGCTCTAAAGCCAATCCCCCTTTGAATACATCACATGCAGTTGAGAATCTGTGTATGATTCTGATGTTTTGGGAGACAGGGTCTGGCTCCATGGCTCAGGCTTGGGCCAGG
>NW_006997718.1:0-325 GCF_000164805.1 Carlito syrichta | reverse complement strand
TGTATCCCATCACTTCTAAATAAATGAAATCAGCATATCTATACAAATTTCATTGAGACATAGGAGAAAATAACAGAAGTTACACGTTTTGCTAGACTGTACAGCTAAAAAGGACGAAGTTAAAAAATATTACCTTAAGTAATTCCAAGAAATTTCATCCTAGACTTTAATGCCCTCTGTGCTTTGTCAGAATCTGTGCTAAGTCAGATTCTTGAGTTAGAGACTAACTCAAGAATCTGTGTGGCACATAACCAGCTTGTTACAGAAAAACTTTCACTGAGACTGAATATTTGCTTCTGAAGTTCACCACTGACTGCTCTCCATG
>NW_006997717.1:0-310 GCF_000164805.1 Carlito syrichta | reverse complement strand
GGGACACCAATATGGAGGAGACCCAGTTACTGGAACATCAATCAGAGAGAAGGCCAGTTACTGGGTCATTCATAAGAGTGGAGGGCCAGTCACTGGCACCCATCACAGAGGAGGGTAATCACCTTGGTACTTATCACAGATGAGGACCAATACTGGAACATCAATTACAGAAGTGAGGCAGTCACTAGAGCATAGGTCACAGAGGATGGCCAGTCACTGAGACACCAAACACAAAGGAGGGATAGTCACTGAGGCACCCATCACAGAAGAGAGCAAGACACACAGGCCATGAACACAGAAGAGACCCATT
>NW_006997716.1:0-744 GCF_000164805.1 Carlito syrichta | reverse complement strand
TAAATAATTGGTAAGCTGGACTTCATTAAAATTAAAAATGTCTGCTCTGTGAAAGACACTGTTAAGAGAATAAGACAAGTCACAGGCTAGAAGAAAATATTTGCAAAGATACACATGATCAAAGCCTTTTTTTGTTTTGTTTTGTTTTTTGAGTTGGAGTCACTCTGTCTTGTCTTGAACTCCAGGTTGAAATGCAGTCGCACAATCATGGTTACTGCAACCCCGACCTTCTGGGTTCAAGTGATTCTTTCACCTCAGCCTTCCAAGTAGCTGGAGTTATAGGTGTGTGCCATCATGCCCAACTAATTTTTTAAAAATTATAGACATGAGGTCTTGCTATGTTGCCCAGGCTGGTCTCAAACCCCTGGGCTCAGGCAATTCTCTAACCTCTGCCTCCCAAAGTGCTGGGATTACAGGCGTGAGCCACCATGCCCAGTCAGATCAAAAACTGTTATCCAACATATACGAGAACTCGTAAAATTCAACAATAATAAAACGAACAATCTGATTATAAAATGGACAAAAGATCTGTATAGAAACCTCG
Organism: Carlito syrichta; assembly: GCF_000164805.1. Classification (NCBI taxonomy): domain Eukaryota; kingdom Metazoa; phylum Chordata; class Mammalia; order Primates; family Tarsiidae; genus Carlito; species Carlito syrichta. Next base: position 200 of record NW_006997716.1, on the reverse strand, counting down.
CCAAAGAAAATATATATGTGGCAAATAAACACATAAAAATGTGCTAACATCGTATGTCATTAGGGAATTTCAAATTTAAAAAACTACTACCACATACCTATCAGAATAGTCAAAAGTTGGCATGAAGTGTGAGTTGGCCAAGGCCAACTAAGACAGATTAAAGCCTGGAACAAGATAAAGGCCTATTTGTGGGTTTGTCA
>NW_006997715.1:0-415 GCF_000164805.1 Carlito syrichta | reverse complement strand
CTACAGGGACTGTTGATAAGGTTTAATCAGCAATCTGGTCCTCAGTATCCCTACATTTTTAAGAGCTACTAGCTCCATAGATACCCTTAATCTGTCCTTACAGATCCCCAAGAACATTCTATTATCTTGATAGTTGTAATCGAGTTTCTGGTCCAAATATACTTTTGTGTCTTGTGAACATCTAGGAAGACAAATGGGGTATTGGTACAAAATCCCTCGATTCAGGTTACCTCATATTACAGAAATTTCTTGTGGACGGCCTGTTGGGAATTGGGACTATGGGTTAAGGAGATTCCACATTTTGAAGAGGTCTTGTTAAGGGGAACCAGGAATCGAAGATTCCTGGTTCCCCAAGAACCTTATGGGAGTCTTTCCCTTGATATCCAAACAACTGGAATTCTAGGTCAACAGGAAA
>NW_006997714.1:0-315 GCF_000164805.1 Carlito syrichta | reverse complement strand
CCCAGTTACTGATCTTTTTTTGTAAAAATTTCCCTGGTGACTGATGATCCTATATTCTGGGAACAACATTCATTTTGCCTCCTTTGTGATGGTCCCATATTTAACAGACCTTTCGGAGTCCCATTGACTGAGCAACTCCCATTGGGGGACCCAGTGACTAGCCCACCTATGAGATGGGTGTCCCTCTGACTGGCACTCCTCTACAATATGTGCCTCAGTGATTGGTACTCATCTTTGATTGGTGTTCAAGTAACAGGCCCAAATCTGTGATGGGTGACCCAATGTGTGACTATCCTTTGTGATGGGTGTTCCAGT
>NW_006997713.1:0-923 GCF_000164805.1 Carlito syrichta | reverse complement strand
AGTACCTAAGAGTGTAATCCAAATTAACAGGTTCCCCTTCACAAGACATTGTAAAAATGGGGAATATTCTAAACCCAATATCCCAATTCCCACCGGCCTGACCACAGGAAATTTCGGTATTCTGAGGTAACCTGAAGCGAAGGATTTTGTCGCAAAATGCCAATTGATTCCTGTGGAACTAAAATATGGCCGAAGATTTTCATAAGAAACAAACGAAATTGTAGCTCCAGATCCTCGATTACAACTATCAAAAAGACCGGAATTTTCTTGAATCTGTAATAAGAGAGTTTAGGTATCCACGCAACAAGTAGCTCTGAAAAACAGGAGGACCTACAAGCCCAGATTCCTCATTAAGCCTTATCAAGAGGCCATATAGATTTTGACGATTGAGTACCACTGAACACGCATTCTCTTCTCATTCTCCACAAGATGCCCTGATTTTCCCTGGCAATCTGGATTCCGAAATTTTGTATGCACATAGACAGATGCCCACCTGTTTCTCAGGGACGTGGAATCCGTGGTTCCTTGTTACCTTTAAAAATATGTACTACATGCTTAGCAACCTCAAAACCCCAAGGCCATATCAACTAGATGCACAAACGGAAGTTTTAGAATTACAGGGTACATCTTAAGACAAGAGTTACACACAAATATGGCGAGATGATGGCATAGTCCTGTAATCTGACTTTAGTTGTGCTGACAAACCCAACTGAATTTCACAGACTGGTTCTTGGTTACAAGAATCAAGAGGACTACAAAGTTGCTGGGAAACTATATTGACACTTGTCCTTTGCAAGTGGCAATTTGCTCTGAAAAACGTGGAGAACAAGACGCCCAGATTACAGATAAGCCATTATAACGGGGCCCTGTATAAATAGATTGAGGCCTTACGTAACCCACATTCCTTTTTTATTATCAGGAAG
>NW_006997712.1:0-317 GCF_000164805.1 Carlito syrichta | reverse complement strand
TATTCTCAATGCAGTATATGAAAAGTCTAACACTCATTCTACAATAGGTGTTATCACTTTAATTATGCCAATGTAATCATTTTTATTGTAATTAATTAACTTATAATTATGCTGAATTAAAAATAATTTTCCAGACTTTTGTATTCCTTAGTAATATTCATTGAATTTGCTTTTATTTATTTATGGAGTATTTGTTAAAGAATTTAGATTGAAGAAAGATAATTTGGGGTACTTTCAATGCATATGTGTGTGTGTGTGTGTGTGTGTGTGTGTGTGTGTGTGCGCAGAGAAAGAGAGAAAGAGAGAGAAGAAGAAAG
>NW_006997711.1:0-360 GCF_000164805.1 Carlito syrichta | reverse complement strand
GCAATGAGGACCTTCTGCCAAGAAAGGCCAGGGACACATCCCTCACCCAGGGTCATTTCTTCACCCCCAATCCCATTTTTCCTGGCTCTAAAGCCAGTCTCCCTGTGAACACAACACACGCAGTTGAGAATCTGTGTACTATTCTGATGTTTTCGAGGCAGGGTGGCCCAGGTTGGGCCCCAGGGACATGACCATTGTTCACCACCAGCTCCAGATCACAGACTCTGGTGTGCCTCCCACCTCAGCCTCCAGAGTGTCAGGGATGAGGGGCACCAAGATATCCGACCCCCTGTTTGGATAGGTGTGAAGACAGGGTCTCCCTGCATGATCTGGGCTGGTCTTGGGCTCCTGGACTCCAAC
>NW_006997710.1:0-319 GCF_000164805.1 Carlito syrichta | reverse complement strand
GGAGCCTGGAAAGGCAGTCAAGGACATTGATGACAAGAAGGAGGATCCTGGAGAGGCAAACCAGGGTCTTGATGATAAGGAGGAGGAGCCTGGAGAGGCACCCAAGGGCATTGAAGACAAGGAGGTGGAGCCGGGAGAAGTGGGCAAGGGTCTTGATGATAAAAAGGAGGAGGCTGGAGAGGCTGACCAGGTCATTGATCACAATGAGAAGGTGCCTGGAGAGGCAGCCAAGGACATTGATGATAAGTAGGAGGAGCCGGGAGAGGAGGACATGGGTGTTGATGACAAGGAGGAGGAGCCGGGAGAAGATCACGAAGAT
>NW_006997709.1:0-321 GCF_000164805.1 Carlito syrichta | reverse complement strand
TGGCCCTTCTTTCTGATAGGTGTCTTAGTGACTGAGAATCCTTCACAATATGGACACCAAAAACTAAGCCCACTCTGTGAATGGCCACATTGGCTGTCCTTATATATGATGGTTGCCTGTTGGGAGCCGTCCATGGAGGCCCACCTCAGCATCAGGGATCCAGGTGGGCTGCAGGACCTAAGACCACTAGGTTGGATTCAGGAGCTGAAGGCCCATTCTCTCCTCCCTTCTTTGTTGTTTGGCATGACCCAATAGCAGGGGCTTTGATGATCTAAGCATGAAGTTCTGAGAGTATGACAGGCATGGCTGACTCTAGGGATC
>NW_006997708.1:0-452 GCF_000164805.1 Carlito syrichta | reverse complement strand
GCACCTCAGTCAATTCATTTGCTTTTCCATTATCTGATCCATCTCCAAGATGATCTCTTCTTCCCCTTTTGTTTTAATGTGCTTGAATTGACCTCTTTGGCTTGGTCTCAGGACAGTCTCTAATGACCATCTGCAGAGAATAAGGCTGAACAGATAGGGTTCAGCATTCTGAGAACGGTCCCGTTCTCTGGTTTGTAAACCAAGCATATTGTATCAGGCAATATGTGGCCAGTAGGCTTCTAGCTTTGTGCCTGATGGCCTAGTAGTCCAGTCCAGGCCAGTTTTCAGAATAATGGGGGGAACAGTTGCTGACAAGACATTAGGTCAAAAGACCAAATGAAAATGACCGACACTGATAGATGAGGGGCTGTGCTTGTTTACCTTGTTGTAACTGATTTTTTTTTTTTTGAGTTGTAGTCTCACTCTGTCGCCCAGACTGGAGTGCAGTGGCC
>NW_006997707.1:0-324 GCF_000164805.1 Carlito syrichta | reverse complement strand
TTTTCTATCTTTTTTATCTTTTGAACTATATTATATACATATATATACAGATACAGTTTGGTATATATATATACTATATATATATATATATATATATATAATGTTTTAAAATTAAATAATAAGGGAAAATCAGAGAGAGAGAGAGAGAACCCTAAACATAAAATTGGAAAATTAGGGTTCAAGCTCTCCCTCTAATCTTTCTAGCTAATCATTTGTTTCAGCAATGTCATCTTCTGAAGTCAGAAGCACCTGGGGTGAAGTGAGAACTAGAACTGAGTCTTACTCTATAACATGCTGAGGCTGCTACCTTGGGCCCGCTGGTCA
>NW_006997706.1:0-327 GCF_000164805.1 Carlito syrichta | reverse complement strand
GGCTAGCTAGATAAGTCACATAGTTAATTCAGCTGGATAGCCAGGTGGCTAGCTATGTAGTAAGATAGTTAATTCAACTGGCTATATAGCAGACCAACTAGTTAAGAAAGCTAGTTAAGTCAGCCTGCTAGCAAACTGGCTGACTAGGTAGCGACCTGGTTAAATCAGTTATCTAGACAGTTTCCTAGATAGTTATGTCAGTGAGTTAAATCAGCTGGCTATCCATGTGGCTAAAGAGGTACAGAGCTAGTTAAGCCAGCTGGCTATCTGCATGGAAATTTAGTTAACTCAGCCAGTGTAGTCACTGGACGGGTCAGCTGCCTAGCT
>NW_006997705.1:0-329 GCF_000164805.1 Carlito syrichta | reverse complement strand
GCTGAGCCCAGCCACCCCACATCTTTAAAATAAAAAATTTAAAATAAAAAAAAGAGAGATGAGAGATGCCAAAATGCTTATGTCACTGAGGGACAGAGAGGTGAACAGTAGCCCTGCTGGTCTTCTTTACATGGTCACTGTATCTAGGCATGCCCATTCCTTTGCCCACCAATGTTTATGTAGCAGATATTTTACAAAGGTGGTACCATTTCTTATATAACTTTCTTAAATATTAATAGTATTTTTAGCCAGGCGCAGTGGTTCAAGCTTGTAATCCCAGCACTTTGGGAGGCCAAGATGAGGGGATTGCCTGAGCCCACGGGTTCGAG
>NW_006997704.1:0-815 GCF_000164805.1 Carlito syrichta | reverse complement strand
CAGCTGGATAGCCAGATGGCTTGCTATGTGGAAAGCTAGTTAATTCAATTGACTAGAAAACAGGCCACCTAGTAAAGACAGCTAGTTATGACAGGTATTGACCTAATTAAGTCAGTTTCCTAGTCAGCTGGCTAGCTAATTCTGTCAACTAGTTAAGTCAGCTGGCAATACAGGTGGCTGGAGAGGTAGAGAGCTAGTTATGGCAGCTGGCTAGCCAGCTGGATTACTAGCTAATTCAGCTAGTTTAGTCACCTGGCTGGCCTTCTGCCTAGTTCGTTAATCAACTACTTAAGTCAACTGGCTGACCAGTTGGCTAGCTAGTTAAGTCAACACGTTAAGTCAGTTGGCTAGCCAGCTCACTAGCTAGTTAAAAAGCTAGTTAAGTCATTTGGCTAGAAAGCTGACTAGCTAATTATTTCAGCTAGTTAAGTCAACAGGCTAGCTAGGTAGCTAGCTAGTTAAGTAAGCTAGTTATGTCAGCTAGCTGGCTAGTTAAGTCAGCTAGATAAGTCAGCTGGCTAGTTAGATAGTTAGCTAGGTATCTAGCTAGTTATTTCAGCTAGCAAAATCAGCTGGTTAGCTAGTTAAATAAGCTAGTTAAATCAACTGGCTAGCCAGCTGCCTAGCTGGGTAGCTAACTCGATAAGTCAGCTGGCTAGGCAGCTGGCTAGCTAGTTAGGTCACCTAGTTAAGTCAGCTCGCTAGCCAGCTTGATACCTAGGTAACTAGATAGCTATGTCAGCTGGCAAGCATGTGGGATATATATGTAGTTAACTAGTTACATCAGCTGGCTTTCACCCGGTTAGCTAACAATG
>NW_006997703.1:0-465 GCF_000164805.1 Carlito syrichta | reverse complement strand
TCTAACAGGGGAACCCATCCCAGAGGAGAAATCATCATTGGGGTATTATCACAGGAGAGTCAGTCATTCCTACTTACTGGAGCACCAATTATAGAGAAGGAATATTCTCTGGGGCACCCATATGATAGGAGACCAAGTCACTGGGGCAGCATCACCATCTCAGAAGAGGACCAATCACTGAGCCACCAATCCAGAGAAGGGCCAGTGACTGGGACACCCATTACAGAGGAGGACCAGTACTAGGGCATGCATAATAGAGATCAAGTCACTGGAGCTCCCATGATTGAGCAGGGCTATATACTAGTGTAATCACTATACAGTAGGAAGAGTCATGGGGGCTTGAAGCACAAAAGAAGGGCAGTCACCTGGAAATTAAATACAGAGGAGAGTCAGTCACTAGGGAAATTATCACAGAAGTATCAAAATCATGGGGCACCCATTATAAAGTAGGGCCAGTCACTGGGG
>NW_006997702.1:0-361 GCF_000164805.1 Carlito syrichta | reverse complement strand
TTAACTAGCTGGTTGACTAATTTGCTGACCTAACTAGTCGTCCAATTAGTTGGCTGATTAGTTGGCTGACATAACTAGTTGGCTGACTAGTTAGCTGACATAAATTATCGACTAATATTTGGCCCACTACTCTGCCTATTGGTTAGCTAACTGATCTTGTTGCATGGCTAGTTGGCCGACAGGTTTGCTGACTTAACTAGTCAGCCAGCAAGTGAGTCGGCAAGTTAGCTAACTTAACTAGTCGACCCACGAATGACCCAACTGGTCAGTTGAATTAACTACTTCACTGGTGAGTGAGCCAATTGGTCAGCTGACTTAACTAGTCAGCAGGTAGGTGAGTCGAATGGTCAGCTGACTTAAC
>NW_006997701.1:0-386 GCF_000164805.1 Carlito syrichta | reverse complement strand
GAAGTTCAATTACTCTTAGGTTCAGTCTCTTGAAATAATTGCTCAACTCTTGAAGGTTTTGTTCTGTTTCTTAAAGCTTCTTTTCTATGTTTTTGACGGTTTGGGTTAGTTCTATATTTTGGTCCTTAAGTTCTGAGATTCGTTCTTCTGCTTGGTTAATTCTCCTTTCCATGCTTATCAGTTTGTTATGTATTTCATTGACAGTATTCTTTACTATTTTTATCAACTCCTTCCTAGTTTCCTCTTGTCTTTCCGCAATTCTTTTTAATCTCTTCATTAATGTCTTGATAGCTGGATGTGTAATTTGATACGTCATTCTGGAGACTCTTCATTTTCTGCATTCTGAAGTTAGTTTTCTCATTCCCAGGGGTCTGTGAGAAACCCAT
>NW_006997700.1:0-335 GCF_000164805.1 Carlito syrichta | reverse complement strand
CCATTGCTCAAGGTTCACTTTTGAGTGAGAACACGTGACACTCAGTTCTTTGCTTCTGTGATAGATCACTCAGTATTATAAGTTCTAAGTCCATCCAAGTTGCTGTGAAGTTCAAAATTTTGTCCTTTCTATGGCTGTGTAATATTCAATCGTGTATATGTACAACATTTTTATCCAGTCATCTTTCAATGAGCAGCACAAGTGGTTCTATGTTTCTGGTATTGTGAACAATGCTGCAAGAAGCATGTACGTGCAGGTATCTTTGTCAGAGTGATTTGAGTTCCTTCGGGTATATTCCCAGTAGGGGGAATGCGGGGTCATGTGGAAGGGCAACT
>NW_006997699.1:0-346 GCF_000164805.1 Carlito syrichta | reverse complement strand
TTTTATAACTACTTTGTGTCATCAAATTACTATGTGTCTAGGGGTTGGTCTTTTCATAAGCTGTCTTTCAGGGGTTCTCTGAATCTCTTGTGCTTGTATAGTCATCTCTCCGGCCAGATGAGGGGTTTTCTTGAATGACCTCATGGAATGTTTGTTCCAGGGTGTTTTCTGTTTCTCTTTCTATTTTAGGTATTCTGATCAGATTAGGTTTGGTTTCTTGATAAAACTGAACATCTCTTGGAGAGTTTCTTCTTAAGTTTTTTTTTTCTTCCATATTTTTAACAGTTTGGGTTAATTCCATATTTTGGTCTCCTAGTTCTGAGATTCTTTCTTCTACTTGGTCAAT
>NW_006997698.1:0-444 GCF_000164805.1 Carlito syrichta | reverse complement strand
AAAAATTAGCCGGGCATGGTAGCGCACACCTGTAGTTCCAGCTACTCAGAAGGCTGAGGCAGAAGTATCGCCAGAGCCCAGGAGGTTGAGGCTGCGGTGGCCGGAAGCGGCCACTGCACTCCAGTCTGGGCGACAGAGTGAGAATCCAACTCAAAAAATAAAAAAATATATATAACAAAATCTTTTATATGACACAATAGAAAATAATTGTATGCATTTTTGGAAAGATAGGAAATTTGAACACTACTTTTTGATCAAGTAAATAATCTTCTATTAAATGTTATGGTTCTTCTATTAAATGCCATAGCCCAAACCTCTCCTGAGGTTTGGAGATGGTAGAAAGGCCTGATTGATGCTGGTTAACTGACAACAGAAAACTGTTTTCCAGAGTGATAAGATGATGGACACTGTGTGTTGGGTATCTATTATGCAGACTTGCATGTC
>NW_006997697.1:0-518 GCF_000164805.1 Carlito syrichta | reverse complement strand
GTGGTAGAGCCAGAGGCCCAAAGCCTGAGAGAAGCTGCCAGAGGGCGGGACTCCTGATGCCGTCGGTCTCCCATTCAAGCACTAAACGCGACCGACTTAGTTTAGCTTCCCAGGCTGTGACGGATCAGTAGCCTACACCCCTCACGGGCACTGTAGAGGGGAGTCCAGGGTGTCCTTTTCCACAGCATTGACAAAAGAAGTGCCAGATCCAGAGCCGAAAAGCAAGGGAAAATGAACAGTCTCCCATCCAAGGGCTGGACCACAGCGTCCCTGCTTAACTTCGCAGTCCCTGGAGGATCCATAGCCTGCGTGCCCTGAAGGGCCCTGGTGGTGGCAGCTCCGAGCGCTCCCTCAAGAGTCTTCTGGGCTCCATGCACCTCAACAACCAGGATGCCTGTAAGCAACACCCAGTTGGGAGACAAGCATCCTGGAACTTGCCGCTCACTCACGCCCCACGCATCTTCCACAGCCCCAAGGCCTGCTGAGCCGGCGATTCCTGGGAATGTCTGGAACCTGGC
>NW_006997696.1:0-558 GCF_000164805.1 Carlito syrichta | reverse complement strand
GGCTGGCGAGTGAGCTGACTGGTGAGATGCCTTAACCAGTCGGTCGGCGAGTGAGCCAATTGGTGAGCTTACTTAACTAGCCGGCTGGCGAGAAAGGCAAGTAGTTAACTGCCTGTTGGCTTGCGAGTGAGCCGACTAATTTGATAAATGGTAGGCAGACGAGTGAGCTGACTAGTTAGCTTACCTGGTGGAAAGTGAGTGAGCCCACTAATTAGCTGACCAGCTAGCTAATTTGCTAGCCAACTAGAAAGCTAAGTAACTAGCTGATTTGCTAGCTGACTTAACTTGCTAGTTAACTGGCTAGTTAGCTGGCTAGTTGACTACCTAGCTGACTTAACTAGCTAACTGGCTAGCTCGCTGAATTAACTAGCTGACTTAATTAGCTAGCTACCTGGTTGGCTAGATGACTAGCCAGATGGCTTAACTAGCTAGCTACCTGGATGGCCAGCTGTCTAGGCAGCAGCTAGTTTGCCACTTACCTGACTAGCATAAGCCAGGTGACTTAACTAGTTAGCTACATACATATCCTGTATTCTTGCCAGCTGACTTGACTATCTA
>NW_006997695.1:1709-2406 GCF_000164805.1 Carlito syrichta | reverse complement strand
CTTGATAATTTTTGAAAACCTATGATTCCACTGAACTAAGAACAATTCAGTGGTGGAAAATGAACATGCATTCCAGTTACTCTCCATCCCTGCAATACCTGAGCCACCTTAACCGAACAAGAAGCTTTCTTAATTATTCCTACTCCTTCAAACTCATGGGATTCAGAGGTGTCTCGTCTTGGTATGAAAGTATAGCCCACTTGCCACTAGAAGTCAGGAAGTGTGAGTTTCTCAGAAATCTCCTGCCCCAAAACGTGTTTGGTTTGAGGAAACAGCTTAACAAATCTCTCCAAACAAGTTCCCGTTATGTAGCAGAAACTGCTTCAACATGAACAAAAGACTAAAAATATGTTTCATTTTTCTCCCAGACACTGACTGAGGGCAGAAGCACAAATAAGATGCACAGTACTGATGGCTTCTGCTCTCCATAATGAGAGTCATCTGAGGTGAGGCCCATAAACATAGCATACCAGTGGAAGGCTGGAGGCAGGCAGCAACTGCTCCAGCAGGCAAGTCAGACCTGGGTCGGAGAGTTTTCACCTCAAATCACTAACTCCCTAAGGCTCCATTTCTTATCTGTAACAGAAAAATCAGGATATTGAAAAGATCAAATAATTCTCACTTGTATTCAACAAAAGTGTATAAAGTACTTAGCCTTGCATAGAGACTTTCCTAAGTGCTAGGGATAATAGCAGCA
>NW_006997695.1:0-393 GCF_000164805.1 Carlito syrichta | reverse complement strand
TGTCATCACAAAGTGAGATGAGAGCTGTGAATTTTAGCACTGGTGACCCTGACATGACAGTTTCTGCAAAGTAAGAGAGAAGGAGAAAACAAAAAACTTAATTGCAGTGACTTCAAGTGAGAACAGGGCAGAGAAATTGAAGGTGAGGAGTAGTGAAAATTATGTGGAGAAATTTTCCTGTACAGGAGAAAAGAGGCAGGGAGCAGCCACAAGCTGGAGGGACATGGGGTCAGGAGGAATTTTTTTTAAGATGGAAGAAACAGCAGCATGTTTGCAGGCTGCTCGGAATCATCAGAAGAGATGGGAAATTGATTATTTTGAGAAAATTATTGAGATGAAGGTAAGGAGTAATCATTGGTTGAGGGAAGAAGGGGTCTAGTGTGAAGGGGGTGA
>NW_006997694.1:0-498 GCF_000164805.1 Carlito syrichta | reverse complement strand
TTTTTTACTATCTACCTTGTGCCAGGCATTATGCTAAACACTGGGGATGAAGAGACTTCCACCTCCTATTCCCTGGGTGTCAGGGGCTTACAGTCTTGCAGAGGACATGGGTACATACAAGCCATCATAGCACAATGTGGTAAAGAGACCAGGATATTCGAGAAGGAATATGGGTGCATGGAGTAGGATATAGTCTCTGCATCTAGGAGTCAGGAAGGCATGGCAGAGGTCATGATATTTAAGAGGTACCAAGGAAGACAAATAGAATTTCAGCAGACAGATAAGGAAGAGAACATGGAGACTGCAGAGCATGGTGATTTGGAAACCTCAGGGTGAGGTGCCATTGGGGCATGGCGGGACATCAGGCCAGAAGGGCAGGTGGGTGCCAGTCCAATGCCTACTTGATGAATGTCAACCTTGGTTCTTGAACTTTAGCCCCAGAAATATTTAATCAAACAAAGTCTCACTGCAATGCAAGAAGTGAAACAGACAGCAGTC
>NW_006997693.1:0-368 GCF_000164805.1 Carlito syrichta | reverse complement strand
GAACAATTGAGAAATCAGCATGTGTGAAGATATTTGGGATCTTTCCCTTGAATGGCTGGTTGATATTTAAGATTTTATCTTAGGATGGAATGGCATGGTACGGTAAGTAGTTCTAGAAGCAAAGGGATAGCCTTTAACCACTATTGATTTAATTCCTTGCAATTTATCTTCAATGCCTAGAATATCTTAATGCAACAGACCCTAATTAATCAAGCTCTAATTTCTCTCTTAACTATAGCCAAATTGACTAAAAACAAAATTCCTTTACAAGATTCATCTTTCACAAGCTTTTTTCCAACTTTCTCAGATTTTCTATGACTTACTCAGAACTTGTAAGCTTTTTTTTTTTTTTTTTTTAAGTCAGAGTC
>NW_006997692.1:0-415 GCF_000164805.1 Carlito syrichta | reverse complement strand
TCCTCTTGCTGAGCCTTCTCTGTTCTGTGTTTGCTCTTGGATTTCTTTCCTTCATTTCATTTATATGATTCTGACATTGTGGCATAATAGAACACAGAATTAGGAGGAGGAAGCCTGGGCCCATGTGGGCCTTGCATCCAGTCCCTGTGTGATTTGGGGATTATTAAGTTATTGATGTGAGTATGTTGCTTGTTTGTTTATTTGGTCATTGTCTGTCTTCTTTTGAGCAGTTAAGCTCCACAAAAGTGGGGCCTTTGTGTGTCCTGTTCACCAGTAGATCTCTAATTTCTTGAAAGGTGTCTAGCTAATCTTCACTTCTATGAGAAAAGGTGGTTGATTTCATAAGAATATTGTGACGTTGTATTCAGAAAGACTTCTGAATCATTAGCATTAAATCTTACCCAATACATTACAT
>NW_006997691.1:0-418 GCF_000164805.1 Carlito syrichta | reverse complement strand
GTCAGTTAAATATTTGGCCAACTAGTTACGTCAACTAACTATGCGGCCAACTAGTCGGCCAAATAATTAGGTCAGCAAACTAGTCAGTCAACTACTTAACCGAGCTAACTATGGGGCCAACTCCTCAGCCAACTAATTATCCAAGTTAAATAGTTGGCCGATTAATCAGACAACGTGTTAAGCCAGCTAACAGGTCGGCCTAGATGGTAGCCAATGTGTTAACCCAGCTAACTAGTCAGCCCACTCGTCAGACAAGTTAAATCACCTAGCTAATTCGTTAACCAACTAGTTAAGTCAACTATTTGTTTTACTGTTTGCCAACTAGTTAAAACAGGTATCTAAATCATTAACCAACTCATTAATTCAGCTAACTATCTCGTAAGCTAACTAGTTATGTCAGCTAGCTAAGTGAGTTAGC
>NW_006997690.1:0-629 GCF_000164805.1 Carlito syrichta | reverse complement strand
TTGGCTAGGCAGCTAGATTGCTAGTTAGTGAGCTAGCTTAGTCAGTTGGTTAGCCAGCTGACTACCTGGTTAATTCAGCAAGATAAGAGAACTGGCTAGTCAACTGTCAAGGTAGGTACCTAGATAGTTAAGTCAGCTAGATAGCTAAATAGCTAGCTAGTGATGTCAGCGAGTTAAGTGAGCTGGCTAGCCACCTGGCTAGCTGTTAAGTCAGCTAGATTAGTCTAGGTAGCTAGCTAGCTATATAAGTCAGCTTGCTAGCAAGTAGGTTAGCTGTTCCATACACCTAGTTGAGTCAGTTGGCTAGCCTGCTGGCTAGGTAGGTAGCTAGCTAGTTAAGTCAGCTGACTAGCCAGCTTGCTAGCTTAAGTCAGCTAGGTAAGTCAGATGGCGAGATAGCTGGTTAGATAGCTAGCTAGCTACTTAAGTCAGGTAGCTAGCCAGCTGACTAGATGGTTAAGACGGCTAGTTAAGTCAGCTGGCAACCAGCTGCCTAGATAATTAGGTCAACTCATTATGTCAGTCGCCTATCCAGCTGGTTAACTAGTTAAAAAGATAATTTAGTCAGGTGGTTAGCAATCTGACTATCTAGTTATTTCAGCTACTTAAGTCAGCTGGATAGCTAGGGA
>NW_006997689.1:0-1006 GCF_000164805.1 Carlito syrichta | reverse complement strand
TTACAACAATTATTCAGCACCTTGTTAAGTTTTTAATTTAAGAATAAATTAAATAATAAAGTAAGAAGAAGAATCCAGGAACATAGTATTAAAAATAGATACAAAATACTTCAGAGATGGGAGTTTTGTATTCCTAGAGATGGGATTGGAATAAAGTAGTTGTTCTTACAACCCTTTTAGCATTAATACTATGTGACCTATGATCTCCACAAGATTATTTTGAGATGGGGGGAGTGAGAGAAAGCCAGATTGTGTATGCAAGGTGTTGAACCATAGATTTCTAGATAAAACATAGCAAAACACAAAGTAAGGCAAAAATTACCTGTTCCAGGATAAAACAGGAGGGATAAAATTAAACATATTAAACATGGAATTAAAAAATAAATATATGAAACAAGCATATATGGTAATGCTTAGCAGCAGATTGGGCCAATTTATTTGGAGAAAATTATGAGATGATAATAACTTGTTTCATGGACAAAAAAGCAATTACATTTTTCCATTCTGGAAACTATGTATAATAGGCTAAAGTTAGGCAAGGTGGTATGTTTGTAGAATAGAATAGATAGAAGTCTAATGTACTTATTGTATTTACTTTCTTCCCTTGTTTAAGTTCTGGAATAATTTTGAAAAGAAAGGAAAATGTTTGAGTTTAGCATTTCTTTTTCTTGAAGCTGAAGTCTATATTATTAAAGAATTAAATAGCAGGTCACCACCAAATATCCTTGAATTTTCAGAAACCAGATACATTCAGTGAACATAGCCAGGACTCTCTTGGATATGAATGACAAAGACATAATTCAAGCCTACAGAAAGGTCTTAGATATAGCTGTGTCCAGGTCACAGATATTGTCTTTTGAATGGGGTCTTACCCTTTCCATCTTTTCCTTCCTCTGTGTTGGTTCCATTTTGTTTATTTCTTGCAAGGATTCATATCATATGATTAAAGACAAGAAATACCAGTGGACATGGACTTCTGCAAAAACACACAGGGAGCTCTACCATC
>NW_006997688.1:0-489 GCF_000164805.1 Carlito syrichta | reverse complement strand
ATGATGTATGAGCCAATGACTGGCCTTATTCTGAAATGGGTGTCCCGGTGATTGAATTTTCACCTTAATAGGTGCGTTATTAACTGAACTTCCTTCCTGATTGCTGCCCAAGTGACTGATCATCCTCCAAATTTTGTTCATCAGTGAATAACCTTTATCTGTGCTGGCTAGCCCAATGTCTGGTTCTCTTCTGTGACGCATTTCACAGGGACAGATTCTCTAGAGTAATAGATGCCTCCGTGACTGAGTCTCTTCTATAGTGGTTGCCTAAGTGACCAGCCCTCCTTTTTTAAGGGTGCCACTGAGATTGACCTGCCTCTGTGCTGGGTGCAACTATGACTGGCCTTCCTCTATTATAGGTGATTCAGTGACTGCTCCTCTTCTGTTATGCATGCCCAAGTTAGTGGCCCTCCTCCATTATGAGTACCTAGTGACTAGACCTTCTCTATGATTGATGCCCCAGTGACTGGCCTTCCACCATAAATGTTG
>NW_006997687.1:0-361 GCF_000164805.1 Carlito syrichta | reverse complement strand
TAACTTTCTAGCTAGCCAGCTGACTTAAATAGCTGAAATAACTATCTAGCCAGATGGCTACTCATCTGACTTAACTAGCTTTTTAACTAGCTAACAAGCTGGATCGTCAGCTATCTTAATTAGCTGAATTAACTAGCTAGACAGCTGATTGCCAGCTGACTTAACAAGCTGACTTAACTTGCTAGTGTGTTGGTTGCCAACTGACTGAACTATCTGACTTAAACAGCTAGTCAGCCGGCTAGCCAGCTGATTTAACTAGCTGGCTACATATCTAGCCAGGTGGCTAGCCAGCTGACTTACCTAGTTAACTTAAGCTAGGAAACTTGCTAGCTACCTCTATTAACTTGCTAGCTATCTACAT
>NW_006997686.1:0-522 GCF_000164805.1 Carlito syrichta | reverse complement strand
AGTGGCCTAGCAGTGGCCTGGCAATGGCCGAGACTTTTTTTCATTTGTAGGCAGAAGGTGATCATTGCTGAAGAAGACAGGTAGCAATTGTTTAATCTGGTCACATCAATATTTCATAGAAGCAGCCTGACCTTCTTCCAGTTTCTAGTGGAGGACTTATCTGTTATGTTCAAATCATACACATTTGGGGATAGTGCCAGTCGTAGTAGAGTTGTGAAGTTTCTTCATTCATTGGGTCCAGTACAAAATAAATACACGCAGATGGTATCACAAAGAGGACTTGGACAGAAAACCCCTAAGAAACAGTGGTCCACATGGCTTTTCTTAAGATTTGATTCAGCAAAGAATATTGGTTAAGGCATGTTTATATTATAATGCTATATAATTAATACAATAATTGTTCTGCATCAATATGACAAAAGGTGCACAATGTTATGTCAAATTAATAATCTGGATTGCAGCATAGAACATATTATTATTTTGTGTTATTATTAAAATATAAGGCCCACAACAAGTTTGTTG
>NW_006997685.1:0-362 GCF_000164805.1 Carlito syrichta | reverse complement strand
TGAAAGGGTGGGGCGGGGGGCCCGGCTCCGCGGCGCGGGGGGCCCGGCATGGTCGTACCTTCTTGTGAGGAGTTACCCTAGGGAGCACTCACGCCGGCTTGCAAGACAGTATACTGCCACACAGGGCTCCAAGCAGCCTATTTATAAACTCCCTATTCAAATGAGGTCTCCTAGAAGGCTCGTTTTCATTGGATGATATACGCTCATTTTGATTGGCTGATAGCCACTCCTTTGTACAAGTTTCATTGGCTACTATCAACCAATAGAGAGGACCTATGTGTCCCTTTAAATACAATCAGAAGTACTCTTCCACAAGCCTTCATTTGAATACAAGCTCTTATAAATAGGCTATTTAGAGAGCC
>NW_006997684.1:0-367 GCF_000164805.1 Carlito syrichta | reverse complement strand
TTAGATATCGCCCAATCAGATGGGAGTCGGAAATGAGGAGGCGGCTTCCTTTCTCTGACGGGATCTATGCCTCCTGCGCCTGCGCCCACAGCTGGGTGGTTCTCTACTGCTGTATCCTGCTCCCCGGGACCCCCGCGTGTTCATCTTCTCTCTCTCTCTCTCGCCCTGTGGCCCGCTCGTCCCGGGACTCCATGGGGAGGACAGCGGGACACCCGGGAGCCGGGAGACTGTGAGTACGGGAGCAGATGCGGGACAGGGAGGGAGGGAGGATGGTTCCGGATGACCCGGTTGCGGAGGGCCGGCCTCCCGGTCAGCTCCGAGCCCGTCCCCGACCCAGCTGCGGCTCGCGAGGTCTCGTGGGCGCAGG
>NW_006997683.1:0-367 GCF_000164805.1 Carlito syrichta | reverse complement strand
GAGGAGGGTTAGTCACTGTGGCACTAAATTTGGAGGATGATCAGTTGCTGAGGCAACAATTACATAGGATGCCCAATCAAAAACAGCACGAATTATGGAAGAGGCTCAGTCATTGGGACACTCAGCACAGAAGAGGGCCAGTCACTGGTGCACACATTACAGAGGAGGCCCAGAAACAAACACCCAGACAGAAGGACTAGTTAGTAAGGCATACATTTGGAAAAGACCCACCCCAGCAAAGGGACAATCACTGGAGCACCTATCACAGACAATGGTCACTCTTAGGGTTCCCAGTCAAAGAGGAGGTCCAGCCACAGGTACACCCATTATCAAGAAGGTCCAGTTACTATGACACCAATCACAGAGG
>NW_006997682.1:0-445 GCF_000164805.1 Carlito syrichta | reverse complement strand
TCACTTAAGCAGGAGCCCAGTCTCTTTCCTTCTCCCCTTTTCTCTTTCTTTCTCTTTATCGTTCCAGAATAATTGCCAACGCTGCCACACCTTCCAAGGGACCCCCTCTATCTGTCTGTGGGGGCTGGCCCCCCACACCAACTGACTCTTCCATTTGGGTGCTCCAATGACATGGTCCCCCTGTGCTTGGTGCCCATTGATTGGCTGTCCTTCGCATTGGTTGACCCAGTGAATCACCCTATTGTATGATGGGTGGCCCCCTTACTAGACCTCCTTCTTAATGTGTGTCCCATTAGTTGGCCCTACTTTTTGATGGGTATTCCCGTGACTGCGTTTCCTCCATAATATGTGCCCCAGTGACTTGAACTCCATTGTGATTGGTGAACCAGTGACTTGCCTTTATATATAATGGGTGACCCAGTGACTAGCCCTCTTTTCTGATGGG
>NW_006997681.1:0-558 GCF_000164805.1 Carlito syrichta | reverse complement strand
GAAAGGAATGGAAGGAAGAGGAATAGAATGGAGAGGAATGGAAGGGAGAGGAATGGAATGTATTGGAATTGAACGGAGAGGAAAGGAGTGGAGGGAATAGAAGGGAGAGGAATGGAATCGAACAAAATGCAATGGAATGGAATTGAATGAAGATGAATGGAATGGAGTGAAATGGAATGGAGAGGAATGGAATGGAAAGGAATTGACTGAAGTGCATAGGAGAGGAATGGAATGGAATGGATTGCAATGGAATGAAAAGGAATGGAAAGGAATGGAAGGAAGATAAATAGAATGGAGAGAAATGGAATGGAAGGGAATGGAATGGATTGGAATTAAACGGAGAGGAAAGGAGTGGAAAGGAATAGAAGGGAGCGGAGTGAAGAGAACGGAATGGATTGAATGCAATGGAATGAAGATGAATGGAATGGAGAGGAAAAGCATGGAGTGAAATGGAATGGAGAGGAATGGAATGGAAAGGAATTGATTGGAGAGCAGAGGAGAGGAATGGAATGGAATGGAGTGCAATGGAATGAAGATGAATGGAAAGGAGAAGAATGG
>NW_006997680.1:0-377 GCF_000164805.1 Carlito syrichta | reverse complement strand
TGGAAAGAGAAAAAAAACTAAACTAAAATAACACATGTAAGCCACAATCCTGGCCACTGCAAAGTGTATAGTCATGCCAGTTGCTTTCTAAAATGAGTTTAAACCAGGGGTCACGACATCGTAGCCAGCCGGCTCTATCCAGCCCCACAGATGAATTTTGTTTGTCCCACACTGTTGGCCCACACAGGGCTTTTAAGAAACTCAACTCTGTTGTCAACATTAAAAGTCAAAAGATTCCACATCAAAACTTGGATTTCCAGTTTCCCTTATGAAGTGGAAGATCTCATAACCTGACACCTCGTTTTCACGTGGAAAACAGTAGTTGGAACGGAGCAATGGCTGCCCCTTCAACCAGAGTGAGGGTACTTTGGCTTCTA
>NW_006997679.1:0-493 GCF_000164805.1 Carlito syrichta | reverse complement strand
ATTACATAGCAAGCTGAATAGCCAACTAAAATAACTAGCTTGCTATTTAGCTAACCACCTGCCTAGCCAACTGACTTAACTAGCTGACATAAATAGCTGGTCTGCTTGCAAATCAGCTGAATTAAATTGTTTGCTATATCATTAGGCTGGAGGCTACTCAGCTGACTAAACTAGCTTGCCAGTGGTTTAGCCTGCTGACATAATTATCTAGCTACCTAGCTAGCAGGCTGTCTAGCCAGCTGACTTAACTAAATGACTTAGCTAACTAGCAGGCTAATTTAACTGCCTAGGTACCTAGGTAACCAGCTAGAAAGCCAGTTGATTTATCAGCTAGCTACCTAGCTAACCAGCTGTCTATTGAGCTGACTAAACTAGGTTAAGTAACTAACTACCTAACTGGCTAGCCAGGTGACTTAACTAGCTAGCTGAACACCTGGGCAGCTGGCTAGCCAGCTGACTTAACTTACGGACTTAACTAGCTAGCAAGCTAACT
>NW_006997678.1:0-405 GCF_000164805.1 Carlito syrichta | reverse complement strand
GTTTCTGTGGAGTATTATGGTAAAATGATGACGGAGGGGCATGCAAAGGGAGTGGGGGAGTTAAGGACATTGAGGGGACGCATATAGACAATGTTTGGAGTTGGGCCAAGGAGGAATAAGGAGAGGATGATGAACTGGAAGGTATGAGGGGTGAAACAAGAATCTTTTTCTGTTGGTTTTTCTTATTTTTAAACATTTAATTATGTTAGCTCCCCAAAATAAATAAAATTAGGCAGAATATTATGAATCTTCATGTACCCACCACTCAGTTTCAACAATCGTGGCCAAACTTGCATCTATAGTTCCACCCATTTTATTTGTGTCTTAGAGAGGCTTGAGCTTATTTGAAAGCCATTGGGAAGGAAATCATTGAGAAGGCGAGTTTAAATATGAGAGAGAGAGAGA
>NW_006997677.1:0-388 GCF_000164805.1 Carlito syrichta | reverse complement strand
ATGACTAGTCCTCTCTATGGTGGGTGTTCCAGTAACTTGGTCTCCTCCATAATAGGTACCAGTGAGAAACCCTCGTTTCCGATGGTTGTCGCAGTTATTGACCTTCCTCAGTGATGGTGGGCACATTTGCAGGCCCTTCTTCGTGATGATTGTCCCAGTGACTCTCTTTTCTTCATAATGGGTGTCCCAGTGACTGGCCATATCCCTCCTCTGTACAGGTGCTTCAGTAAATATCCCTTCTCTGTGAGGGATGCCCCATTTACTATCCTTCTCAGTTGTGGGTTCCCAGTGGCTGCCCCTCCTCTGTGGTGTGTGCCCAAGGAATGACTCTCATCTGTGATGGTTGCCTCAGTGACTGGTCCTCTTCTGTATAGTTGTTCCAGTGGCT
>NW_006997676.1:0-466 GCF_000164805.1 Carlito syrichta | reverse complement strand
GCAAACTAGTCAGCCCACTCGCCAGCCTTCAGGTCAACTAACTTGTTGGCTAGCTCACAGACTAACAGGTTAGCTAGCTAGTCAGCTTACTCACCAGCTGACTAGTTAAGTCAGCTCACCTGTCGGCTCTTTTGGCACCTGTCTAGTTAAAGCAGTTCGCCTGTTGCATCACTCGCTGTCTGAGTAGTTAAGTTGACTCACAGGTCGACTCAATCGCCGACCGACTAGTTAAGTACTCTGACAAGTCAGCTAACCTGCAAGCCGACTAAAGTCAGCTGACTAATCAGCTCACACGCCGGTCAACTAGTTAAGTCAACTGACCAGTTCGTTCACTCATCAGCCGAGTAGTTAAGTCAGCTAACCTGTCGGTTAACTTGCCAGACAATTAGTAGTCAGCTCACCTCTTGGCTCACTCGCTGGGGAACTATTTAAGTCAGCTAACCAGTCAGCCGCCTAGCTGGTCAAC
>NW_006997675.1:0-608 GCF_000164805.1 Carlito syrichta | reverse complement strand
CATTCTATTCCATTCCATTCCTATTTATTCAATTTCTCTCCAATCCATTCCACTCCATTCCATTCCTCTTCATTCCATTGCACTCCATTCCATTCCATTCCTCCCCATTACTCTCCAATAAATTCCATTGCATTCCATTCCTTTCCATTCATTCCTCTCCATTCCATTCCTCTCCTTTCTATTCCTCTCCATTCCATTCCTTTCCTCTCTATTCCATTCCATTCCATTCCATTCCTCTACATTCCATTTCACTCATTTCATTCCATTCTATTCAGTTCTATTCCATTCCATTCTGTTTCCTTTAATTCCTCTCCATCCATTCCTCTACATTCCAATCCATTCCACTCCATTGCAATGCACTACTCTACATTCCATTCCATTCCATTTTACTCCATTCCATTCCCTCCATTCTTTCCTCTCCATTCCATTCCACTCCACTCCTTTCTTTTCCATTCCTTTCTTCTACATTGCATTCCACTCTACTCCTTTCTACACCATTTCTCTCCATTCTATTCCTCCCCATTCTATTCCTTTGCATTCCATTTCAATCCCAGTTATTCCATTCCATGCCTTTCCTCTCCATTCCTTTCCACTCCATTCTACCTTAT
>NW_006997674.1:0-400 GCF_000164805.1 Carlito syrichta | reverse complement strand
TTGATGTTCTTTGATATTAATGTGAAGTATTGTTTTTAGTAATATAATTTATAAAATTACTTGCTGTGATATCTAGAATTACACTGGATTTTTTTAGCTTGTACCTAGTCGTATTCTTGCTAAATTGACTAATAAGTCTAATATACTTGATGTAGATTTCTTTTAGATAGTGTAAAGACATAATCTTGCCATCTATAAATAATATCAGTCTCGTGCCTGCCTTTTCAACCCTATGTCTTTTTGTTGTTTTTCTTGCATATTGCTCTAGCTGTGACCTTCATAAAATGTTGAGCAAAAATGATGATAGTACACATCTTTGTCTTGTTTCTGATCTCAAGGCGGCACATTTTTCAATATTTCATCACTAGTAAGATATTTGTGGATATTTATGCTTTTAATG
>NW_006997673.1:0-700 GCF_000164805.1 Carlito syrichta | reverse complement strand
TTAGCTAACTATTTAAGACAGCTACTTAAGTCTGCTTCCTGACTAGCTAGCTAATCAATTAAATCAACTACTTATTCAGCTAATTAAATAGCTAGCTAACTATTTAATTCACGTATTTAGGATAGCTAACTAACTAGTTAAGTCTACAAGTTAATTCAGTTAGTTAAGTCAGTTTTCTAAATTCACCAGCTGGTTAAGACAGCTAGCTATCTAGTTAACTAACAGGTTAAGTTAGCAGGTTGAGTAAGGTAGTGAACTTGTTAACTAACCTAATATGTCAGCTGGTTGAGTAGGCTAGCTAGCTAGTTAATTAACGAGTTAAGTCAGCTGGATAAATCAGCTAGCTACCTAGCTATCTAACGATTTAAGTCAGCTGGTTGGTCAGCTAGCAAGCTCATTAGTTAACAAGTTAAGTAAGATAATAAGTCACCTAACAAGCACGTTAGATAATGAGTAAGCTAACTAAGATAGCTGGTTAAGACAGCTAGCTAGCTGCCAGCTAACTATTTAAGTCAGCTGACTAGCTACACAGCTAACAAGTAGCTAACTACTAAAGTCAGTTGGCTAGCTAGGTAGCGAGCTAGTTAACTCAGTTGGCTAACCAGCTGACTAGCTGGTTAATTGAGCTAGTTAAGAGAGCTGGAAAACCAGCTGAAAAGGAATGTAGCTAGCTAGTTAAGACAGCTACATAGCTACCTCG
>NW_006997672.1:0-401 GCF_000164805.1 Carlito syrichta | reverse complement strand
TAGACTCTCAACTTGTGATCTTTCCGTTTTCTTGATGTGTGCTCAAAGAGATATAAATTTCCCTCTTAGACCCAATATCTTTTAAATGAAAAATGGTATGCTCAAACTTAGTAGAAGGAGAAAAATAACAGACCACTAAATTAGAAATGAACACAACAAAGACTAGATCAGCAACATAAAATTTCAATAAAATTTGAAATGCATTTTAAATATAAAGAAATTGACAATTTTGGGGTAGACAAACAAAATAAATAATAGAGTTTTCAAGTATCTTTTTGTGTAGAGAGTTTGGTGTTCTTCTTGGTATATTCTCAGGATGGGAACTATTGGGTCATATGGAGAGTCTATTTCTAGTTCTTTTAGAAATCACCACACTGTTTTCCATAGAGGTTCAACTAGTT
>NW_006997671.1:0-406 GCF_000164805.1 Carlito syrichta | reverse complement strand
AATAAAAAGGCAGGCATGATGGTTCACACCTGTAATATCAGCCCTTTGGGAGCCTAGGGCAGGAGGATCACTTGAGGTCAGGAATTTGAGGCCAGCCTGGGCAACATAGCAAGACCTTGTCTCTACAAAAAATTTTAAAATTAGGCAAGTGTGGCTGCGTGCGACTGTAGTCCCAGCTACTCAGGAGGCTGAGGCAGGAGAATTGCTTGAGCCCAAGAGTTCAAGGCTGTAGTGAGCTGTGATCATGCCACTATACACTAGCCTGGGACACAGACCAAGACCCTGTCTCTAAAAAATAAAAAAGCAATGAAAGTAAATTAGTATGGTACAGGCATAAGACATATTGCCTGCAGACACGCATACATATAGGTGGGTTTTAGCATTGTTAAAAGTTGCTTTTTTTTTT
>NW_006997670.1:0-476 GCF_000164805.1 Carlito syrichta | reverse complement strand
ACCTCCTGGAGATGGGGGTGGGGGGATGCCTGGCTATCTGAGCCTCCCACCCCAGGGCAGCTTGACTCTTGTGCCCAGGCCAAGACCTCCACCCCTGCTCTACAACACACCTAGCAAAACCCGCCGCCTCCCCTTACATGTTCCTAAAACAGATTTCATGTGCTAAAATGATGAAAGGCCCTGAGGAACTCAGTTGAAGCTCTCCTAAGCAACCGCCCCTGAAGCGACTCACGGCAACACCCACCACCCCGCACCCTCCACGTGTCCAGTCCTCAGTACCGACCATCTTCCACCCTCCCACTTGTGTTAATCCTCCTCTGGCTTGTGGTTTATCAGAGCTGGCAACTCCTCACACAGCCCTGGAGCCTCCGCCCACCTGGGCCAACGATGTCCTCTCTATCCTGTGTGCTGACCATGATTACTCCTGTAATTATGCAACGTAATTGAGTAGTATAAAACTGATGAAGTTGTGACAT
>NW_006997669.1:0-595 GCF_000164805.1 Carlito syrichta | reverse complement strand
AAGGGAGAGAAATGGAATGGAAAGGAAGGTAATGGAAAGGAGAGGAATGTAAAGTAATGTAGAGGAATGGGATAGAATGGAGAAAAATGGAATGGAATAGAGACTGATTAGAAGGGAATGGAATAGGTAGGAATGGAATAGAAAGGAATGGAGAAGAATGGAATGGACGGCAGAGAAATCGAATGGAGAGGAATAGAATGGAATGGACTGAAATGGAATGGAATGGAGAGGAAAGGAATGGAATACAATGGAGAGGAATGGAAAGGAATGGAATGGAATGAAATGGAATGGCAAGGAATGGGATGGGATGGAATGGAATGAAAAGGAATTGAATGGAATGGAGAGTAAAGGAATGGAATGGAAGTGAATGGAAAGATAAGGCATGGAATGGAATGGAGAGAAATGGAAAGGGATGGAATGGAATGGCGAGAAACGGAATGGCATGTGATGGAATGAAATCGAATAGAATGTAAAGGAATGGAATGGAATGTAAAGGAATGGAATGGCATGGAATGGAATGGAAAGGAAGGGAATGGAAGGGAGAGGAATTGAATGGAATGGAATAGAGAGGAATGGAATGGAATGGAATGGAATG
>NW_006997668.1:0-474 GCF_000164805.1 Carlito syrichta | reverse complement strand
ATACCTTTCTTTCTTTCTTTCTTTCTTTCTTTCTTTCTTTCTTTCTTTCTTTCTTTCTTTCTTTCTTTCTTTCTTTCTTTCTTTCTCTTTTATTTCTCTCTGTCTCTCTCTCTCTCTCTCTCTCTGTCTCTCTCTCTTTCTTTCTTTCTTTTTAAGGGTTGGGCATGGTGGCTCAGTCTGTAATACCAGCACTTTGGGAGGCCAAGACAAAAGGATTGCCTGAGCCTGCAGGTTCAAGACCAGCCTGGGCAACTTGGTGAGACCTTGTCTCGGCAATAAATCACACACACACGCAAAAACTAGCCAGGCATGGTGATGTGCATCCGTAGTTCCAGTTACTTGGAAGGCTGAGGCAGAAGGATCGCTTAAGCCCAACAGGTCGAGGCTGCGGTGGCCATGAGTGAATGTGCCACCGCACTCCAACCTGGGTGACAAGACTGAGACTCCAAATAAAAATAAAAAAGAGAGAGAGAG
>NW_006997667.1:0-421 GCF_000164805.1 Carlito syrichta | reverse complement strand
TGGTGAAAAGGCACACTAGAGATTTCTCTGGTTTTATCTGCCTTTTCTTTTCTTTTTTTTCTTTTTTTTTTAAAGCCAGGGTCTCACTGTCGCCCAGGCTGGAGTGCAGTGGCACGCTCGCTCACAGCCACCCCAGCATCCATCTGCTGGGCTCAGGGGATCCTTCCGCCTCAGCCTTCCAAGTAGCTGGAACTACAAGTATCTGCCTTTTCTTGTCTTTTTTCCTGAGAAACTACATCCCATCCACCTACCATTAGCAGCATCGACAAGAAAGTAACAAGGACATTTTCTATTTCACGAAAAAAACGAAGATATTTGACAGTAACTAGGCACACATATATTATTCCCAGAGGGCTCCTTTTATGTCCAGTTTTTCTTTGTTCTGTATCATGTGTGTAATCAACATTTACATGCTCCGAGG
>NW_006997666.1:263571-279370 GCF_000164805.1 Carlito syrichta | reverse complement strand
GGCTTTTACTATTTTGAGGTATGTTCCCCGTATGCCTAGATGTTCGAGGGTTTTTATCAAGAAGGGGTGCTGGATTTTATCAAAAGCTTTTTTTTGCATCTAATGATATAATCATGTGGTTTTTGTTTTGACATCTGTTGATGTATTTAATTACATTTATGGTTTTACGAATGTTGAACCAGCCTTGCATACCTGGAATGAAGCCTACTTGGTCATGATGGATGACTTTTGAGGTGTACCACTGAATCCGGTTTGCTAGGATCTTATTGAGAATTTTAGCATCTATGTTCATGAAAGATATTGGCCTGTAGTTCTCTTTCTTTGTTGGATCTTTACTTGGCTTGGGTATCAATGTGATGTTGGCTTCATTAAATGATTTGAGGAGAGTTTCAGCTTTTTCAATTGCCTGGGATACCTTCAGTAGGATTGGTATCAGTTCTTCCTTAAATGTCTTGTAGAATTCTGCTTGAAAGCCATTGGACCAGGGCTTCTTTTTTTGTAGGAAGTTTTCTTATTACATAGTTGATTCCTTGATTGTTATTGGTCTATTTAGGGTCTCAATGTCTTCTTGTTCCAACCTAGGTAGGTTGTGTGATGTCAGAAAGTCCTCCATTTCCTTAAGGTTTTCAAGTTTGTTTCCATACAAGTGTACGTAGTAGTCTCTAATGATCTTTTGTATTTCTTCAGGGTCAGATGTGACTTCATCTTTCGTGTTTCTGATTGTGCTTATTTGGTTTTTTACTCGTTTTTTCTTGGTCAGTCTAGCTAGGGGACCATTGATCTTGTTCATCCTTTCGAAGAACCAGCTTTTTATTTCATTGATTTTTTGTATTAACTTTTTGTCTTCTATGTCCTGGATTTGGGCTTTTATTTTGGTGATCCGGATTCTTCTGCTGAAATTAAGGTTTTTGTGGTTTTGCTTTTCCAGTTTCTTTAGGTGGCTTGTTAGTTGTTAATTTGTGTTCCTTCCATTTTCTTCATGTGTGTTTGTAGGGATATAAATTCACCTCTTACTACAGCTTTCAAGGCATCCCAGAGATTTTGGTAAGATGTTTCTTCATTTTCATTTGTTTCCAGGTATCTTTTGATCTCTGTTTTGATTTCATCATTGACCCAGAAGTTGTTTAGCATCATGCTGTTTGGTGTGCATGTCTTTGTGGGTTTTGGAGGGACCTTGTTGGTGTCGATGTTTATTTTTATTCCACTGTGGTCCGAGAAGGTGCATGGTAGAATTTCAGTCCTTTTAAATTTGCTGAGGCTTGATTTGTGTCCAATTATGTGGTCGATCTTAGAATATGTTCCATGCGGTGATGAGTTGAATGTGTATTCTTTGGTCTTTGGATGGAGGGTTCTGTAGGTATCAATTAAGTCCATTGGGCCCAGAGTCTCATTGAGGTTCCAGGTCTCCTTGCTGATTTTTTGTCCTGATGATCTGTCTAGGGTTGTGAGTGGGGTATTAAAGTCCCCAGTTATGAGGTGTTAGAGTCAATGTCTTTCTTTAGTTTTCCTAGAAGTTTCTTTATGAAAGTTGGCACACCTATGTTGGGTGCATATATGTTTAGGATAGATATATCTTGTTGATGGAGTGAACCTTTTATCATTATGTATTGGCCCTCTGTATGTTTTTTAATTTTTGATAGCTTAAATGGTATTTTGTCTGAAATTAGGATCGCGACGCCGCCTTTCTTTTGTGTTCCATTCGCCTGAAATTTTGTTTCCCTTCCTCTTACTTTGAGTCTGTGTATGTCCTTTCTAGTGAGATGGGTCTCTTCGAAGGCAGTATATTGTTGCCTGGTGATATTTTATCCATTTTGCCACTCTATGTCTTTTCAGTGGTGTGTTTAGTCCATTAACATTCAGGCTAATTATTGAAATGTGAGAGTTCATCCCTATCATAGCATTCTTATAGAGTTGTTGTTCTTCCACTTGGTTTTGTTTTTTTTTTTCTTTTGTCTTTCATTTGAATTTGGGGTTGATTCATGTATATCTTATTCTTTTTCCTGTACTCTTGTGAAGATTGTTGTTCTTTTTTCCTTTTCTTCTGTGTTTAGTACTTTCTTAAGCGTTTCATGTAGAGATGTTTGATGGCAGCATAAGTTCTTAGGGATTGGATATCTGGGAAAGATTTTAATTCTCCCTCCACTGATGAAGCTTAGCTTGGCTGGGTAGGTTATTCCTGGTTGAAATTGTTTATCTTTTAGGATTTTGAAGATAGGGCTCCAAGCTCACCTAACCTGCAGTGTTTCTGTGGATAAGTCTGCTGCTATTCTGATTGGTCTTCCATGGTAGGTGATCTGGCCTTTTTCTCTTGCTGCCTTTAGGACTTTTTCTTTTATGCCTACTTTGTTTAGGCGAATTATTATGTGTCTAGGAGTTGATCTTCTCATTTGTTGTCTTACACGGATTCTCTGAATCTCTTTAGTTTGAATTTTTGCATCACTGATTAGATAAGGGAAGTTTTCTTGAATGATCTCATGGAAAGTTTGTTCCAGTGTGGTCTCTGTCTCTCTTTCTGCCTCAGGGAGACCAATTACTCTTAGGTTAGTCTTCTTGAGGTAATCGCTCATCTCTTGAAGGTTTTGTTCTGTCTTTTTGAGCTTATTTTCTGTGTTTTTAAGAGTTTGGGTTATTTCTATATTTTAGACCTCAAGCTCTGAGATTCTTTCTTCTGCTTGGGTAATTCTGCTTTCCATGCTTATCAGTTTGTTATTTATTTCATTCACAGTATTCTTTATTACTGTTATCTCAGATATCAGCTTCTTCCTAGTTTCTTCTTGTGTCTCCTCAATTCCTTTTAATCTCTCCATTATTGTCTTGATATCTACATTTGTAGTTTGGGACCCTTCATTCTGGGGACTTTTCATTGTTTGCATTCAGTTTTCTGTGTCTGCCCTCCCAGGGGTCTGGGAGAGACCCATACTCTTCTTTTGGTTTTTCTTCATTTGTGTAGATTTTTCTCTCTCCCCCCCTTTTCCTCCCCTTCTTCAGTTCTGTTTTTGAGAGAAGGTAGGGTTGCTTTTATTTCTCTTCTACAATGTCCTGTTCTTCCTTATAAGGGTCTTCTGGCTTTGTTCACTTTTCAGGTTGGAGCATAGGCTGCAATCTGTACTTTTTGCAGTTTTGTGGTTTAATTGAGAGGGAAGCTGTGGTTCAGAATGCTGATTCTAGCATCCATTAATAGGTGTATGAGCACACTGGAACCTATTTCCCTCTGCCTTACAATCTGTCTATTCAGCAGTATGTAGTCTTGGTCCCTAGATTAAAAAGGGGTGTATACAAGAGGAAAATAATGGAGGAAGGGGGGGTCAATCAGGAGTTAGAAAGAGAGAAGAGCGAGAGGGAAAACAGATATACATACCAACTATCAGGTGAGAAAGAGACACAAGGCCAGGAAGAAATGAAGAAAGACACGTAAGAAAGATTCCCTAAAGAGTACTGATAGCTACACAGAGGCAGGCCAATAAAGTCAAGAAACAGTGTATGTCAGAAGGTAAACAACAAACGTGATCAAAACCAACAGTTACAATGATAAAATCATAAGTCAAACTAAGCGATCAGGCTAAAGCCACTTCTCTGATCTCCGATTCCGGCCTCTCCCTTTTGTTTTTTGTTGCAGTGTAGGGGTGGGACTTTGACTCCTGTTTTGCGCCATTGCCTTAGGAACTGAGGTAAAGTTTGTTGATAGGTGGGCGTGGCAATGGAAGTCTCTGCCTGGAGAATGGCGAGGCAGTTTATGCAGATCTGTTTTTCTCCACTTGTCTGGGTTCCCCAGCTTGGGGTCTCACGCTGAGTGCCTCAGCCAGGGTGAGCCCAGAGTTCCAGAGCTCCAAAGCTCCAAAGGGCAGGTGGTGAGTGGTGAGAGTGGCCCTGGGCCCCCCACAGGGTACTTCAGCCAGGAATGGGACTGGTGTCTCTGAGGGGCAGGCGCCCAGAGCCTCCCTGAGTGACCGGCGACTTGGTGCCAGGTGCCGGGCTGGAGACGATGTAGCCAGGGAGGGAGCTGGGAGGGGGTTGGGACCCGAGACCCAAGTATGCAGTGGAACAGCAGCAGCAGGGGTCCACAATATCTGGCCTTAGGAACTGAGGTAAAGTTTGTTGATAGAGGGGCAGGGCAATGGAAGTCTCTGCCTGGAGAATGGCAAGGCAGTTTATGCAGATCTGTTTTTCTCTGCTTATCTGGGTTGCCCAGCTTGGGTCTCACGCTGAGTGCCTCAGCCAGGGTGGGACCGGAGTTCCAGAGCTCCAAAGCTCCAAAGGCCAGGCAGTGAGTGGCGAGAGTGTCCCTGGGCCCCCACAGGGTACTTCAGCCAGGAATGGGACCAGTGTCTGAGGGGCAGGCGCCCAGAGCCTCCCTGAGTGAACAGTGGCTTGGTGCCAGGTGCCAAGGTGGAGACAATGTAGCCAGGAAGGGAGCTGGAGGGGGTTGGGACCCAAGATTCCCACACACGCAGTTGAACAGCAGCAGCAGTAGGCTGCAATATCTGGCCCTGTGTGGGACCGAAGGTCTCCAGGCCTTCACCAGCATGGCTGGTGGTGGGCTGGGGGGTGGGGGAAGAGAAGTAATAGCCTTTTTGGGAACTCACGTTCGGAGAATCTCATCAGTTCACCTATGCCATTGCCATCTTGTTCTAACGTTCATTTTAAAATGTATTGTTTTAATTTCTTTACTCAAAATGCAAAAGTATCACAAGTATAATATTTAGAAAATGGCCAATACCACCCTTAGCCAGAAGACACATCTTGAAGTTCCCTACATCAGTGGTCCCCAATGTTTTGGCATCAGGGAACAGTTTCATGTAAAACCATTTTCCCACAGTGGGTTTGGAGAGGATGTGCGGTCAAACCACATGCTAATGTTAATCAGTGTTTGCAGCTGCTCCCTAGCACTAGCATCACTGCTTCAGCTGTACCTCAGATCATCAGGCAGTAGTCTCATAAGGAGCATTCAGCCTAGATCCCTCACATCGGCAGTTCACAATAGGGCCTGCATTCTTTTTTTGAGTTGGAGTCTCACTCTGTCACCCAGACTGGAGTGCAGCGGCTGCTCCCAGTCACTGCAGCCTTGACCTGCTGGGCTCCGGCATCCGCCTCAGCCTTCCGGTCTGCATTCTTATGAGAATCTATCGTTGCCACTGATCTGACATAAGGCAGAGCTCAGGAAGTAGAGCCAGCATTGAGAAGGGATGTAAATATAGAACAAGCCTCCATCACACCCTCTGCTCACATCCTGCTGTGCCGCTGTGTTCCTAGCAGGCCACCGACCTGTTAGGATTTTTGCCAGTAAGTGGTCCGGGGATTGGGGACCCCTGCCCCACAGCACATATCTATTAGAGATAACAGTTCCCCAGTGATGTTATCTCAAGACTCCTTTAGCCTTTCAAAATTCAAAATGTCAAGATTTCAAATAGCACCAGAACAAGAACAAAGATCAAAATGTCCAGCCAAACTGGGCTTGGTGGCTCAGCCTGTAATCCCATGCCTTGGGAGGTTGAGGTGAGTGGATTGCCTGAGCCCACGGGTTCGAGACCCACCTGGGCAACTTGGCGAGACCTCATCTCTACAATAAATCAAAAAATCAGCTGGGCATGGTAGCACGCACCTGTAGTTCCAGCTGCTTGGAAGGCTGAGGCAGAAGGATCACCGGAGCCCAGCAGGTCGAGGCTGTGGTGGCCGGGAATGGCCACTGCACTCCAGTCTGGGCGACAGAGTGAGACTCCAGCTCAAAAATAAATAAATAAATAAATAAATAAAAATTAGCTGGGCATGGTAGCATGAACCTATAGTTCCAGCTACTTGGAAGGCTGAGGCGGAAGGATCACCAGAGCCCAGCAGATCAATGCTGGGGTTGCTGTGAGTGTGCCACTGCCCTCCAGTCTGGGCAATGTAGTGAGGCTACAACTCAAAAAAAAAAAAAAAGTAAAAGAAAAAGAAAGATGTTCAAACTTACTAGTCACTAGGTACATGCAAAATAATACTTTGACAGTGACCATTATTTGACAAAATGAAATATAGTAAGAATAACACATGCTGGCAAGAATATAGAGAAACTATATACCTCATATATTACTGCTTGGAATGTAAACTGGTACAGTTACTCCTGAAAATAGTTGGGCAGCTTCTTAAAAACTAAACATACACTTACCAAAAGAC
Source organism: Carlito syrichta (assembly GCF_000164805.1). Taxonomy (NCBI): domain Eukaryota; kingdom Metazoa; phylum Chordata; class Mammalia; order Primates; family Tarsiidae; genus Carlito; species Carlito syrichta. The sequence goes on along the minus strand of NW_006997666.1, from coordinate 273,220 downwards.
CCATTAATATTTCTAGAATTTTATTACAGAAAAATAAAAACTTATGTTCACACAAAAACCTGTATTAATTATTTAGAGAATTTAATTGTTAGTAACCAAAGACAGAAATAAGCAAAACAGCCTTTAAAGTGAGTGGGTATACAAACAGTGGTGAATCATAACATGAAACACTATTCATCAATAATGTTATGTTACACACAACTTGTATGTATCTTAAGGACATTATACTGAGTAAAAAAAGCAATTTCAAAAGTTCACATATTGAATGATTCCATTTATATAAACTTCAGTAAATTTTAACAAATTATAAAGATGGACAACAGAAGCATTGGTTGCTGTAGATTAGATGCAGTGGTGGATAAATGGAGTGGATTTAAAGGGTTGGAATGAGGGACATCTTTGCAGTGACAGAATAAGTATGTATCTTGATGGTGGGTATATTTACACAAGTCTATACTTGTGATAAAATGCATGGAACTTTATTTACCAATAAAAATTTCCTGGTTTTTACACTGCATTATGGTTATGTCAAGTGTGACCAGTGGAAGGAAATGGACTAAGGAAACAACAGGCCTCTGTGTACTCTCTTTGCAATTTCCTGTGGATACTTTTATTTAAAATAAATAATTATGAGGAAGGAAGAGACAAAAAAAAAAGGAAAGAAAATATGATCGGTACACATAATTTTGATAGTTAAAGAGTAGAAATCTGAAGTTTGGTTCAGCCAAAGAAGCTTATTAAAGGATTATTGATAGTCATGTATGGAAACCCTAAAATTGTATATTTAGGCCATCATTAAATTGTTTTCACAGTTTTTATTTCACAAATGTGAACTTAACATGCTCACTTTCAGTTTAGTCTTTATAGATGTAAACTTGAAAATATTTTTTACATAGCCAGAGAACATTCTTATATTAAAAAAAGATCATGACAAAGTTCATATATACAATTAAATAATTGAATTCACATTATTCATGAAATTAAAAAGTATTTTTTAATATTTTATTTTATAGATGTGGGGTGCAAGTCAGGGTTAGGTACATAAGTGGTCTACATATAGGTGCAGTTTGGGTCTCCCACTGGTCCTCACATCACCTGGTTTAGGATCAGATAACTTTAGTGATGTCATGTGCCCACTTCCACCCTTATTTCCCTGGCAATGTCCCACTACTGCCAATCCCTTTTTTGTGGTGTTACTATACTAGTTCAGGGTCCACTTATGAGTGAGAACATGTGGTACTCAGTTCTTTACTTCTGTAATGAATGACTGAGTGTGATAGACTCTAAATCTATCCAAGTTGATGCAAAGTCCATAATTGTGTCCTCCTTTATGACTTCCTAATATTCCATCATGGATATATACCACATTCTTTTAATCCAGTTCACTTTTGATGAGCAGCATGGTTGGTTCCATGTTTTTGCTATAGTGATTAGTGCTGCAATAAACATTCATGTGCAGTATCTTTTTGTAGAATGATTTGAGTTCCTCTGGATATATTCCCTGTAGGCAGATTGCTGGGACATATGAAAGGTCAATTTCTAGATCTTTTAGAAATTACCACACTGTATTCCACAGAGACTGTACTAATTTATATTCCCAACAATAGTGTAGAAGCATTCTAATTTCTCTGTATCCTCTCCAGCATCAGTTGTTCTTTGAGTTATTAATGATGGCCATCCTGACTGGAGTTAGGTGGTACCTCAGTTTGGTTTTGATTTGCATTTCTTGGAAGATTAATGAGGCTGCACATTCTTTTTATGTATCTTTTGGCTGTTTGTGTGTCTTCTTTTGATGTGTCGATGAGGGTTCAACCTGAATTCCTTTTTTTTTTCTCTTGTCTTTCTGTTTTTCTCCTCTATTCACTTTGTGCTAGCCATGTGTATGTGCATTTAGTTATCTTGGTTTTTGTGTTATTGTTGTTTGTTTTGTTTCACTTTGTTTTTATTCCAGTTTGTTTTAGGGTGTGTATATGTTGTGCATGTGTGTGTGTGTGTGTGTGTGTGTGTGTGTGTGTGTGTATTCAACTGCTTTTTGCATTGGTTTCTGCTTTACGTCAACATATAGAGTAGTGGAGGGGAGTGGGTCTCAGGGAACATATACCACAATAAGTGAACATTATAATTTGCAAATAGTTTCTGAATCCTAGAGCCCCATCCCCTACTTTATTCAAATTTCAAAAACTACAAGAGACAGCAAAGTTTCCCATCCACCATCCTATTTCAAAATAGAAAAATCCAGAGTACAGAACAGGGAAGAATAGAGGACCCAGCAAACATCAGAAGGGAAAGCCTCTCCCACTGACATTGAATAACAGAACTAAAGAGAAAAACAAGAGATCTGTCACAAATGAGGAAAAACCAAAGGAAGACCACAGGCAACTTCAAGTGTACCAAAGACAAAACTCCTGAAAAATCAGACCTTGGTGCCTAAATAATGGAAGTCACTAAAGACTGGCCCCAGAATATGTCAGGGATTATGGAAAGAGTGAATAATAAAACTCAAGAAAGACAAGATGCAACACAGAAAAACCTAGTAACAGAGATTTTGGCAATAAAAAATTTCATCCAGAAAATAAATGGCAAGATGACAAGCATGGAAAGCAGAATTAATATAACTTAAGAAAGAATCTCAGAACTTGAAGACTAGAACATGGAATTAGCCCATTCTGTAAAAAAACATAAAAAGACGACTCAGACAGAAAGAACAAAGCCTACATGAGGTGTGCAATTATATCAAGAGGCCAAACTACACCTTATTGGTATCCCAGAGAGAAAAGGAAATGAGGAACAACTTAGAGCAAGTATTCCAGGAGATAAGCCAAGTAAACTTTGCCCATCTCACCAGAGATGTGACCAGCCAAGCACAAGAGATTCAGAGAACACCCACAAGACATCAAATGAGAAGACCATCCCCCAGACACATAGTAATCTGTCTACACAAAGTAGGCACAAAATAAAAAATCCTAAAGGCAGCAAGAGAGAAAGATCAGACTACCTACTGGAGAAAACCAATCAGAATGGCAACAGACCTGTTGGCAGAAACACTACAAGCAAGAAGGCACTGGAGCCCTATATTCAAAGTATTCAAAGATAAACTATTTCAACCAAGAATTTCCTTTCCAGCCAAACTCAGCTTCATCAATGATGGAGAATTAAAAACCTTCTCAGACATCTTATCCCTAAGAGATTATGCAGCTTTCAGACCAGTTCTACAGGAGACTCTTAAAAAGGTATTAACCACAGAAGAAAGAGAAAAAAAATGCCCACACACTTCCCAAGGGAACAGCAGAGTACAGAATCCACAGAGAATACAGTGCAGCACAACACTTGAAAACACACACAAACATTAACCCCAAAGCCAAAAAGAAACAAGCAAATGAAGAAAAATGTTATAAGAACCCTATGACAGCAGTAAGCAATCACATTTCAATAATCAACCTAAATGTGAATGGACTAAATGCACCACTGAAAAGACACAGAATGGTTAACTGGATAAGAAACCATGACCCAATTATTTGCTGCATTCAGGAGACTCATCTCACTACAAGGGACATACACAGACTCAAAATGAAAGGATGAAAAATAAGTTTCCGGACAAATGGATCATAAAGAAGACATTATTTGCAATCTTAATATCAGACAAAACAACTTTTAAGCTCACAAAAATCAAAAAAAGATGCAAAAGGATACTACATAATGATACAAAGTTCAATCCATCAATAAGAAATATATATCCTAAACATATAAGTACCCAGCACAGGAGCACCAGCATTTTTAAAGCAACTACTAAGTAAACTAAAAAAAATATATTGACTCTAACACTATTATAGCAGGGGACGTGAATACCCCACTGAGAGTCTGAGATAAATCATCAAGGCAAAAAATCAACAAGGAGATCCACAACATAAACTTGACCCTCGACCAAATGGACTTAATAGATAGCTACAGATTATGTAGATACCTACAACCATATAATGTACATTCTACTCATCACCACATGGAAAGTACTCCAAGACTGATCACATCCTTGGCCATAAATCAAGCATAAACAAATTCCATAAGGTTGAAATTTTGCCATGCACACTCTCAGACCATAGTGGAATAAAAATAAATATCTACACCAACAACATTTCTCCAAAGTCCACAAAGACATGGCATTAAACAGCATGATGCTGAACAACTACTAGGCCAACACTGAAATCAAAGCAGAAATTTAAAGATTCCTGGAAACAAATGAAAAGGAAGAAATAGCTTACCAAAATCTTTGGGATTCCTGAAATTAGGTCTAAGAGGGGAATTTATATCTCTACGGACACACATCAAGAAAACAGAAAGAACACAAATGGAGAGCCTAACAAATCACCTAAGGGAACTGGAAAGAGAAGACCACGAAAATCCCAACTTTAGCAGGAGAATCCAAATCACCAGAATAAGAGCCCAAATATAGGACATAGAAGACAAACATATCATAGAAAACATCAAGAAAACAAAAACCTCATTCTTTGAAAGAATTAACAAGATTGATGGACCCCCTAACCAGAATGACTAAGAAAAAGAGAGAAAAAGCCCAAATAAACACAATCAGAAATACAAAAGATGAAATCACAGTTGACCTAAATAAATACAAAAGATTATCAGAGATTACTATGTACACCTATATGGAAACAAACTTGATAACCTAAATGTAATGGAGGACTTTCTCATATCACACAACCTCCCCAGGTTGAAATAAGAAGGTATTGAGACAGTAGGCCAATAGCAACACAAGAAATTGACTCTGTCATACGAAAACTACCTATTAAAAAAAAAACCCTGGACCAGATGGCTTTCCAGCAGAATTCTACAAAACATACAAGGAGAAGCTGATATCCATCCTATCAAAAGAATTCCAGGCAATTGGAAAAGATGGAATTCTCCCCAAATCACTGTATGAAGCTAACAGCACAGTAATACCCAAACCAGGTAAAGATCCAACAAAAAAAGAGAACTGCAGGCCCATATCCCTTATGAACACAGATGCCAAAATCATCAACAAGATTCTAGAAAATTGGATCCAAAAACACATCTCAAAACTCTTCCACCATGACCAAGTACACTTTATCTCCAAGATGCAGTGCTGGTTGAACATGTGCAAGACCATAAATGTAATTAAACACATCAACAGATATTAAAACAAGAACCACATGATTAAATCATTAGATGCAGAAAAAGCTTTTGATAAAATCCAGCATCACTTCTTGATAAAATCCCTCAAACACCTAGGTACAGAAGGAACATACCTCAAAACAGTATATGTCATTTACGATAAACATACAGCTAACATATTGTTAAATGGACAAAAAATGGAAACATTTTCCCTGAAAACTAGAACAAGACAAGGTTGCCCACTCTCACCCCTCTTGTTCAATATTGTGTTGGAAGTCCTAGCTCAGGCAATTAGACAAGAGAAGGAAATCTGGTCTATCCAAGTCGGAAAAGAGGAAGTCAAGTTATCCCTCTTTGCTGGTGATATGATCCTATACCTTGAAAATCTAAGAGAATCTGTCAAAAACCTGCTTGCACTGATAAAAGACGTTGGCAAAATCTCAGGATACAAAATAAATGTGCAAAAGACAGTGGCATTCCTGTACACCAACAACAAGCAGGCAGAGACCCAAATTAAAAGCACAACCCCATTCAAAATAACCACCAAAATTCAAAGAAATGAAAGACCTTACAATGAGAGCAAAACACTGCTGAAAGAAATCACCTAACCCATTAAGTTACCTACATCATTCTTCTCAGACTTGAAAATGACAATACAGAAATTCATATGGAAACATAAATGACCATGAATAGCCAAAACAATCCATAACAAGAGAAACAAAGCAAAAGGTATCACACTTCCAGACTTCAAACATTACTATAAGGCTACAGTAAACAAAACAGCCTGGTATTGGTACAAGAACAAGCACATAGACCAATGGAACAGGATAAAGATTCCAGAAGCACAGCCTCAATTTCCCAACCAACTCATCTTTGACAAAACTTCCAACAGCAACTACTGAGGAGGGAAGAACCTATTCTGATTACATTCAGAAGATTGAAACAGGACCCCTACCTATCACCATACACAAAAGTTAACTCTAAATGAATCAAAGACCTAAACGTAAAAAACCTCAAACTATAAGAATCTTAGAAAATGCAGAAGAAACCATTATGGAAATTGGAACTGGCAACCAATTCCTATTCATAACCCTAAATGCCCTTACCTTAAGAAATAAGATTGACAAGTGGAACCTCATCGAATTAACAAGCTTCTGCAAAGCAAAAGAAACCATCAAGAAAGCAAAGACGTTGGGCTTGATGACTCAGCCTGTAATCCTGCACTTTGGGAGGCTGAGGTGAGTGGATTGCCTGAGCCTGCTGGTTCGAGACCCGCCTGGGCAACTTGGCAAGACCTCATGTCTGCAATAAATAAAAAAAATCAGCCGGGCATGCCTATAATAGCGCATGCCTGTAATTCCGGCTACTCTGAAGGCTGAAGCAGAAGGATTGCCAGAGCCCAGTAGGTCAAGGCTGCAGTGGCCGGGAGCAGCCACTGCACTCCAGTCTGGGTGACAGAGTGAGACTCCAACTCAAAAAAATTTAAAAAAGAAAAAAAGAAAAAAGAAAGCAGAAAGACAGCCCACAGAATGGGACAATTATTTGCCAATTGTATATCTGACAAAGGCCTAACATCTAGGATCTACAAGGAACTCAAACATGCTGAAAGGAAAAAAACAAACAGCCTCCTTAAAAAGTGGACAAAAGACATGAATACACACTTCTCAAAAGAAGATATACAGGAAGCCAATAAACACATGAAAAAGTGCTCAGCCTCACTCATAATCAGAAAAATGCAAATCAAATCCACATTGAGATATCACCTAGCCCCAGTAAGAATGACCATCATTGATAAAACAAATAGCAGCAGATGCTGGAGATGATGTGGAGAAAAAATAATGCTTCTATACTGCTGCTGGGAATGCAAACTAGTGCAACTTCTTTGGAAGACAGTGTGGCAATTTCTGAAAGAACTAGAAATTGACCTTCCATATGATCCAGCAATCCCCCTATTGGGAATATACCCAGAGAAACTCAAGTCATTCTACAAAAAAGATACCTGCACACGTTATGTTTGCTGCAGCCCCATTCACAACAGTAAACACATGGAGCCAACCATGCTGCCCATTGAAACTAGACTTGATTTAAAAAATGTGGTACTTATACACAATGGAATATCAAACAAAGGACATGCATGTGGACTTCACAGCAACTTGGTTGATTTTGGAGTTGATCATACTCAGTGATCTATCACAGAAACAAAACAGAAACAAAGAGTACCATATGTTCTCACTCATAAGCAAAACTTGAACAATTATAATACTATAAGAAAGGGATTGGCAGTAGTGTGAAACTGTCAGGGGAGGGGAGTGGGATTGGTAGTTGAGGGGAACTGCTAGGGGTGGGAGGGGAATACCTCATCAACAAGGGTACCTGCATAAGCAATTTCTGTATACCTAAGACTGAATTGTACTACACATCTTTATAATAAAATTTTTAAAATGGAAATAAAAGCTACCAAGAACAGCCAAAAAATACTCAACAAAAGAAATAAAGCAGAAGGTATCACACAGACTTTAAACTTTATTGTAAGGATATAATAATCAAAACAGCGTGGTATTGGTATAAGAACAGGCATATAAAAGAATAGAACAGAATAGAGATTCCAGAAGCAAAACCTCAATTTCTCAACTAACTCATCTTCAACAAAGCCCCCACAAACAACCATTGGGGAGAAGATAAATTATTTAATAAATGGTGCTTGGAAAATTAGCTGATCATATGCTGAAGAATGAAACAGGACACCTACCTATCACCGTACACAAAAAAATCTACTCTAAATGGGTCAAAGACCTAAACATAAAACCTTCAACTATAAGAATCATGAGGAGACACAAAAATGCAGGAGACACAATTATAGACTTTGGAATAGGAAACCAATTTCTGATCAAAATCTCAAAAGTGCATGACATAAGAGATAAGATAGAGAAGTGTGACCTCATCAACCTGAAAAGCTTTTGCAAAGCAAAAGAAATCAAGAGAGTGGAGAGTCAGTCCACAGAATGGGAAAATATATTTGTCAACTCTACCTGATAAAGGCCTAACATCCACCATTTACAAGAAAAAGTTGCATTGTATTTTCTGTATATTGTTATAATATGTTTGTGAAACTAAAGTTGAATTACAATTTCTATTTAAAGATTTTCAGAAAAACAATTTCTAAAATGAGACTTAACTAAACTAAAAAGCTTCTGCACAGCAAAATAAATAATCAGCAGAATGAACAAATGACCTACAGATTGGGAGAAAATATTCACAAACTATTCATCTGACAAGGGACAAATACCCAGAATCTACAAGGAACACAATTCAAAAAAATTTAAAGCAAATAATCCCATTAAATGTGGGCAAAAAACATAAGTAGACATTTTTCAAAAACAAAACATACTAATAGCGAGCAATCACATGAAAAACTGCTCACTGTTACTAATCATCAGATAAATGTAAATTAAAACCACAATGAGATTATCATTTTACACCAATCAGAATGGCTATTATTAAAAAGGTGCAAAACAAACAAAAAAAACCCATATGTTAGCAATGATGTGGAGAAAAGGGAATGCTTGTACACTATTGGTGGAAATATAAATTACTACAAAAAAAACACTTCTCAAATAATTTAAAATAGTTCTATCATTCCATCTAGCAATCCTACTTCTGGGTTCATACTCAAAGGGGAATAACTCATCATATAGAAATAATACTTGCACTCATGTGTGTATTGTGCTCATATGTTTGTTGGAATATATATGAGATACATACATCATATATTATATACATACAATGACATTTATTCAGGATAAAAAAGAAATCATGATTTTGCAGCAACATGAATGGAACTGGAGGTCATTATCTTAAGTTAAATAACTCAGAAACTGATAGTCAAATACCATGTCCTCACTTATAAGTGGGTACTAAAGAATGTATATATATGGACATAGAGTGTAGAATAATAGACATTGGAACTGCAAAGGGTGGGAAAGAGGTGAGGGATGGGAAATTATATAATGTATACAAGGTACATTGTTTTGATGATAGCTATGCTAAAGGCTCAGACTTTGCTTTGCAATATATCCATGTAACAAAACTGCACTGTTACCCTTGACAATTATACACATGTTAAGACATACTTTGCTGAAAATTTACTGATACACTACAAGACTACAAGGTGTTGAAAGTTATTCTGTGTCTCTTTTGAGGAGAAGTATAAAAATAAGTTTTTGAGAGACCTAGCATAGGTACATAAGAATCAACATGTGCTCTACATTTTTTGTGAGTACAAAGAAATTTTCCTTTAAGAAATATTTCAATATTTATATGTGATGTATTAAGTATACAATTTTCATAGCACACTTCACAGTAGTCTCCTGGTAGAACATGTTTTGTCAGATTTGTCTTCACATTTTTATTCATTCATTCATTCAGTCAACATACTTGGTTAAGGGACTTCTTTTTTTTTTTTGAGTTGGAGTCTCACTCTGTCGCCCAGACTGGAGTGCAGTGG
>NW_006997666.1:249947-263019 GCF_000164805.1 Carlito syrichta | reverse complement strand
CCTCAGCCTCCCAAAGGCACGGGATTACAGGCTGAGCCACCGAGCCCGGCTGGTTAAGGGACTTCTGTATGCTAGGTATGACCTAAGCTTTTGGGATGTATTAGTGAAAAAGAAAACAAAACAGAAAAAATTGTAAAGCTGGTTGAGCCTTACTTTTTTGAAGCACGATACAGACAATACATGATACGCACAAAAAGTAAATTGTAGATACTGTTGTTAGTTGATCCATACTAGAAAATTTTATAACAAAGTAAGGGAGATTACTTATGCCCATAATTACTTTTGTCTTTCACTCCTGACAACATTAAATTTATGCAAAATAGACAAAAGATTTCACTTCCAGAAATGTGGTTTTCCTTAGAATCATTCATTTAAGTAGGTATAACTCATCTTTTATTTTTAAGTATAGTTTTCACAGTTCTCAAAGTTAAGAAAGAAAAGTATTTTCTATAATAATTTGTCTGTATTTTTTTCTTCTGAGTTTTTTTTCTGAAAACATTGCAATGTAAGTGAAAAAATATATTTAACATGCAGAATTCATTGTTTGAAGGATACCTCTTTTCATTAAAGATTTTTCTTGTATAATTTTATATTAAAATATTGTTTTTTTCTACTTTTTGCTTTAACATACTTAGGGAAAGCCTAGCTTTTGCCCTTGAGAAAATAGGTTCAGTGATCTAGTGAAAACAGAATATGACTTGACATATAGAAGCAGTTAGTAACATACTTGCTGACATCTGAGTCAAAATTACATGCCTGCTATAAAGGTTATTTTTATTTATTTTATTTTTTATTTTCATTTATTTATTTTTTTGAGTTGGAGTCTCACTCTCTCGCCCAGACTGGAGTGCAGTGGCTGCTCCCGGCTACCACACCTTCGACCTGCTGGGCTCCAGCGATCTTTCCGCCTCAGCCTTCCAATTAGCTGGAATTACAGGCGCGTGCTACCACACCTAGCTAGTTTTTTGATTTGTTGTAGAGATGAGGTCTCACCAAGTTGCCCAGGTGGGTCTCAAACCTGCGGGCTCAGGCAATCCACTCACCTCAGCCTCCCAAAGCACAGGATTACAGGCTGAGCCACTGAGCCCAGCTAAAGGTTATTTTTAAACAGTCACATTTGAAAATTATTTTTTATTTTGATTAGTTCTATTTGACTGGTTAGTGTCTTTTAGCATTTTATAATGTCAATAGACTTTCTTGTTATGAATTTTCCAAGATAGTTAAATCCCTCAATACTTTAAATAATCCTTAATGATGAGTTATTATTATTTCATTTTTACCCCTTTGGCAGCTTTGTGGTATTTTGCTTAAAGATCAATGGCAGAATTTACACTTGCAAATCAAATCATAGTTTTTTCATCATTTCTAAAAAAAAAAAAAATAACCTGACTTTCCACCACTTTAATAATGGAAATAAAAATTTTCACTGGAGATAATAAATAACTTTTTTTGTTCTTTTTAAAAAGCAGTACTCCATTAGTTTTTCTACAAAGTGAAGAAAAATTTGCAAAAATAAAATTTTCAATATCCAAAATACCATATTTCCCTTTAAGTTAATAAAAAATATAGCACCATCATATTGAGAGGAAGAAGTAGTTAGAGAAAAGCTAGGGTGGGTCTCCCGGTAACAAAGTAGCAAACTTGCTGTAGGCCTCTAGGATTGATACACTAACATCTGTAAAAAAAAAAAAAAAAAAAAGCTTCCTACAAGCTCCATGGCCTAGGACAAGGAAACACTCACTGCTGGTATTGAAAAACAACCAATCAGCTCACCGGTAAGTGCTGGCCAATCAGCTCACTATGTTCCTTATCCCCAGCTGATTGGTTCTTAGTACTGACCAATCAACACAGCTAGGCCAACTAATCAGCTCACAACTAGTGCTAGCCAATCGGCTCAGTCTTAGGGCTATAAAAGCACCAGGTTTTGGCCCTAGATCATCAACCTCCTTGGGCTTCCTTCATCTCTGGGAGCTTTTCTGTTCTTTGGATAAATCCTGCTTTTCTACCTTCCAGCCATCTGTGTCCCTCATTCCTCCTGGTCCTGAGACAAGGACCCAGACCTGAAGAGCTGCAGGCAATCATCAGAAAAAAAGAGGTGTACATCCCAGAAGAGTCAGTTGAACTGTCAGTGAGCTGCTGGCACAAGGTGAGACTCCTTAGCTAAGACATTTCTAGGGACTAGAAATGCTAGCCTACTGAATCAGCAACATTGCTAGCCTATTAAATCAGCAACATTGCTAGCCTACTGAATCAGCAACATTATCAGGGCTTGACTTGCTGGCCCATTAAAGTCAACACTCCTGACTTCTGGCAAGACGGTGATGGGGCAGCCTGGTCTATAAGACCCTCCACAAAGGAGAATGCAGAGGGTCTCTGGCTCTCTCCCTGAGGGCTGCAGATCCCATCGTCGGTAGCCTGCTCTTCACACGGAGCACAGCTGTCACCACCACTGGGGCATCATGGCAGTCTGGATAGCCACTGCAGCTGCAGATGCAACAGCCACTGGCGCTACCATGGCCTCCATGGCGGCCATAGCGCATTGTGCCACCCATGCCTGAGGTGATCCACGAATTCAGACCTTGAAGCCTCTGCAGGCAAGATCTGCTGGGATTGCTGCCACCTTTGCTGCCACCGTGATGTCCTGCTGGCTGTGGGTCTCCTCCTGTGTCCCCTGAGGCAGGCTCCCATCTCCAGCCACTGCCTGGTTCCTGTTCTGCTCCACCCCCTCTGGGGGGAGCAGCTGAGATAGCACCACCTGCTGGCGATTGACAGTAACAACACCGAAACAGGGAAAACAAGCTTGAAAAGCAGACACAGGCCAGATTTGAGTGGTGAACTGAGTGGTGATCTGAACTGCCCTTCACAGCAAGCAAGGGGCAACTGACCCTAACTGAACAAATTTACCAGCCTGAGAAGACAGCTCCAAATCAGAGTTGAAAGGTCAGAGCTGAAACAAAAAGTCTCAGAGTTTGCTCGATTGGTTCTGTTAGTAATTACTTGATCCTATTCCTACTATTTTTTTTTCTCTCTCTTCTTTTTCTTCTTTTTTCTCCTCTCTGTAAACCATATCTTTGTATAGAGGAACAGTACACCAATAAAGTGGTTGGTTAGCTTGTATGTTAGCATCATTGGATGTTTTAGGTTTTTTTTGTATGGGAGTTGGTTAGTCTGTAGCCATGGTCTATTGTTTTTATCTGTTTCAGTTTAGGTCTCTCTCTCCATTTGTTGGTACACTCATCTGTTTCCCCCCTTACTCCTCTCTCTCTCTCTACCCCCCCATCACCCCACAGTCTGCCCCATTCTCTTCTCTCTGCTAACCTCATTTTATTTCAGGGAGTAAACCCCACTGCATGGACAGATTCCAAGGCAGTGGGAAGTGAGCTTCAGATTACTCATACGCCTGTCAGCAGATACCAGACCTGCAGATAGATTTTGAATCGCAGCTCCCCCATAAGTAAATCTCAAAACTGCAAAAAGGACCACCCCCAACCTACAGTGCAACTCCAGAATTGAACAAAGTAAGAAGGCATATATAAAGAAGACTAGGAGATTGAATAAACAGAAATGAAAGCAACCTCTCTACCCCTGAATAAAAGAATTAAAGAAGACAGTGATGTGGAGGGAAGGAAAAAGTACAGAGGGAAGAAACCGCACAAATAAAGAAAAACCAAAAGAAGAATATAGTTCTCACATAGACCCCTGGGAGGTCAGACACTGAGGAAACAGACTCCGGAACACAAATAATGAAGAGCCCCCAGAATGACTGGTCACATGCAACAAACCCAGACATGAAGACATTAATGGAGAGAATTTAAAAAATTGAGGAGAGACAAGGGGCAAATAGGAAGGAGCTGATGTCAGAAAATAACAGCAGTAAAGAATACCGTGATAGAAATAAATAACAAAATAAAAAGCATGGAAAGCAGAATTAGCCAAGCAGAACAAAGAATCTCAGAGCTCAAAGACCAAAACACAGGACTAACCCAAACTGTCAAAAACATAGAAAAGAAGCTCAAAAAGACAGAAGAAAACCTTCAAGAGATGAATGATCACTTCAAGAGACCAAATCTAAGAGTAATTAGCCTTCCTGATGCAGAGAAAGAAACAGAGCCCACACTGGAGCAAACATTTCATGAAATCATTCAAGAAAACTTCCCTAATCTCATCAGTGATGCAAAAATTCAGACACAAGAGATTCAGAGAACTCCTGCAAGACAACAAATGAGAAGACCCACTCCCAGACACATAATAATTTACGTAAACAAAGTAGGTATAAAAGAAAAATTCCTAAAGGCAGCAAGAGAAAAAAGTCAGACTATCTACCAGGGAAGACCAATTAGAAGAGCAGCAGATTTATCTAAAGAAACACTCCAGGCTAGGAGAGCTTGGACCCCTATCTTCAAAGTTCTAAAAGATAAACAATTTCCACTGAGAATAACCTACCCAGCCAAGTTAAGCTCCATCAGTGAGGGAGAATTGAAATCTTTCCCAGATATCCAATCTCTAAGAACCTACACTACCATCAGACCACCTCTACAAGAAACACGTAAGAAAGTATTGAACACAGAAGAAAAGGAAAAAAGAACAACAATGTTCTTCACAAGAGTACAGGCAACAGATTAAAAAAAACACATGATCCAACTCTAAAACCAAAAGAAAGACAACACACAAACAGGAAGAACAACAACAACTCTGTAAGAATATTATGCTAGGGATCCACTCTTACATTTCAATAATTAGTTTGAATGTGAATGGACTAAATACACCACTGAAAAGACATAGAATTTGGAAAAATGGATAAAATATCCCCAGGCAACAATCTATTGCTTTCAAGAGACTCACCTCACTAGAAAGGACACCCACAGACTCAAAGTAAGAGGATGGGAAACAAGTTTTCAGGTGAATGGAACACAAAAGAAAGGAGGAGTCATGATTATAACATTTGGAGACACCAAAAGAGGCACAGGATAAAGGGCCAGTATAAACCAAGCATTTATTGGGGGAGAAACTCCCAGGTGAGGTCCCATGGTCCAGAAAGATGGGCCAGGGGAGTCACGTCCAAGGAGGGGCAGGCTTGGGTTTTTAAGGGTGCTGTATTTGGGGAGGATGTTGGGGGCTGCATTAAAGCGGGGAGACAAAGTATCGCATCCAGCATGGGCTGGAAAGTTTCTGTCTGGCCCTTCTTGGCAGCTGCCCGCAGGTTCCAGGAAGCTTTAAGCAAGGTATGTGGTTGTGGGTTTGGGGTGGAGGGGCGCATAGGGGATCAGTGGGTGGAGGGGGAGATGGGGGAAGGTGAGTGCTACTTCCCCCTGAGGCTAACATCCCAACCTCTTTGGTATAAGGGTCGTTGACTCTATCTGGCTGCTTCAAGCTGAAAGAGGGTGTAGTTTTAGGGGAGGTTGGGATGGGGTGGCTCGGAGGGAAGTGGGACATATGGATAAGGGTGCAGGAGTAGCTGATTGACTGCAACACGAAAAATTTCCTTCATGCGAGATTGCAAAAAATTAAACAGACAGGGTGCAACCATAAGTAAAAGACAGATAAGTAGAGCAGGTCCCAAGAATGACATGACCCATTGGACGATGCCCCAGTTCCACCAAGCAGAGAAGGGCGATTCTGCAGTGGTTTTTGGCAAAGTTCGTTTCCTAGCTTTTGGAGGACGTTGACATTTTTCTCTACCAGGCCTGTTTCGTTAATGTAGAAACAGCATTCTTCCTGGAGAAACATGCAAGTTCCACTCTGGCCGGCTGTAAGGAGATCAAGGGTCCTGCGGTTCTGTAAAGTAACCCAGGCTAGAGAGGTTATTTACTGTTGCAGGGATGCCAGGGAACTTGCGGATGCTTCCAGAGTGGCTTGGAGCCTTTATTCCAGATTTTGGGAAGAAAGGAGACTGTGTCCCAGTGCTTCCCGGTCCAGCCCTCCACCTGCCAAGGACGTGGCAAATGTGAAACCAAGCATGAGGGGGAGAAATGCCACAAGGCAGGCATGGCAGGGAGTGAGGAAGACTTTAGAGTTACCCCTGGGTTGTCCAGGAACAACAAATGGAACTCCTGTATCCTGGAGGGGCCTAGGAAGGAGAGCACTCAATGTCCCAATAGTTCATGGACTCTGTGAGGGGAGAAGACAGTGATATGGTGATGTAAGGAAAGTTTTAAAAGCCTCCTTGGTTAGAATAGCGGCTGCCGCTAGTGCCCGTAGGTAGGGTTGCCACCCCTGAATAGTGGTATTAAGCTGTTTGGAGAGGTAGTCTACTGGGTGGTGGGAGGGACCCACTGGGTGTGTTAGAACCCCCACAGCTATTCCATGGCACTCATCTGTGAACAAACAGAAGGGCTGAGAGGGTTTAGGGAGACACAACGGTGGTGAAGACAGGAGGGTGTTGCGGAGAGGAACAAATGCCTTGTGAACCTCAGTGGGAGAGGTGAGGGGCCCCGTAGGTGTTTGTTTGGTGGCTGCATACAGAGGTTTGGCTAACAGGACGAAGTTAGGGATTCATTTCCTGAAGTACCCCACAAAGCCCAAAAAGGACAAGATTTGGTTACCATTTTCTAGGGGTGTTAGCTGCTGTATAGCATGGAAGCGGTCCATTGTCAGGGCCTTAGTGGTGGGAGTATGGTGGACGCCAAGGTAGATGACTTCAGGTTGTGTGAGCTGGGCTTTCTGGGGGGGACACCTGGTATCCCCTAGTGGCCAGGAAATTGAGAAGGATGGCTGTGTGTGTGGGGGACAGATCCTCAGATGGGCTGCAAAGTAAGAGATCATCCATGTACTGGATGAGGTGGCTAGGTTGGAGAGGGCAATCAGCTAGGTCAGCCACAAGAGCCTGGCCAAAGAGGTATGGGCTGTCCCAGAAGCCCTGTGGCAAGACTGTCCATGTAAGTTGTTGTGCCTGTTCTATGTCCGGGTCCTCCCAGGTGAAAGCAAAAAGGGGATAAGAGTCTGGGTGTAGGGGGATAGTAAAGAAAGCATCCTTGAGGTCAATGTCAGTGAAATGTGATGTCTGAGGTGGTATGGGAGATAAAAAGAGTGTAGGGATTAGGAACCACTGGGTGGAAAGGGACCACCACCTCATTAATGAGACAGAGTTCCTGGACCAAGCAGTAGTCTCCAGAGGGCTTATGGACCGGAAGGATGGGGGTGTTACATGGAGAGTTAACAGGTATGAGGAGGCCCTGAGAAAGCAAGTGAGTGATGATGGGTTTAAGGCCCTTATGATGTGTGGCTGAAATGAGAAACTGGGCCTTAGAAGGGAAGTTAAAGGGGTTTTTCAAAACTATGTGAACTGGGGTGTGGTGTTGGGCTATAACTGGGGTGGAAATGTTCCACACATCAGGGTTGACTAGGTGGGGTGGGAGGGGAGGCGGCAGGTTTGAGCTGGGAAAAACAGATTAGAGCAATATTGGCAAGGAGTGGGGTTGCCGGTTGAACCGGCAGCGTTAAAGTGGCCCCCAGTTTTGAGAGGATATCCCTGCTGAGCAACGGAATGGGGCAGGACGGGACAATAAGGAAGGAGTGACTAAACATCCAATCACTGAGAGAACAAGATAAAGGCGATGTTTGAAGGGGGGCAGAAGGCTGGCCACTGATACCAATGACTGAGACCTGGGAAGGAGATAGAGACCCCCAAAAGGAAGGCAGAACCAAATAGGTAGCCCCCGTGTTCACGAGGAATGAGATTGACTTATCCGCTACCTGGAGTAAGACCCTGGGCTTGGCGAGGGTAATTGGGGTCTTTGAGTCTGGGTACCCTCAGCTTTCCACCAGTCCAAACAGTTCATGGAGTGGAGCAGGCAGTTCAGCCACTCCCCCATGTGGTGGCACCGGGGATTGGCCAGACCAACTGCAATCCAACTTTCAATGGCCCTTTTGTTTGCAGATAGGGCATGGCTTACTCGGTGGATGCAGGCTAGGGCACTGCTTGGCCCAGTGGCCTTTCTGGCGACACTTAAAACAGGCTCCTAGAGGAGCTTTGTTACCCATCTCCAGATGTTGAGAGACCCCCGTACTTTGTTGCATTGGCTGCAGGGCTGCAACCAGGGCATGGGCTTGTGCTTTAGCGGCCTGCTGGAGGCACTGCTGCCTAGCAGTTTCTGCATCTTCCTCGCAGGCATTAAAAACCTTAAAGGCCATGTTTACCAGATCATGGGCAGGGGTTTTAGGGCCATCCTCTGCCTTCTTTAGCTTTCTGCAGATATCAGGGGCAGATTGAGTAATGAAATGGGTAGCGAGAACAGTAGCTCTGGCAGGATCATCTGGACTGAGTCAGGTGTGGAGAGTCATAGCCTCGATGATGTGGTTTAGAAAAACAGCTGGGTTTTCATTTGGGCCTTGGGTTATTTCCCTACGCTTATCATAATTCACTAACTTTTGAGATGCTGCCTCAAGTCCTGCCTGAATGCACCATATCATGTGATCTCTACATCTACGTCCTGTATGGCCGGCTTGGTACTCCCAATGGGGGTCTGTTGCTGGGATGGCCTTGGCCCCCACTGGCTGTGTGTTGTCCGTTAGATGGACTTTATCTGCATACGCCCGAGCAGCGGCCATGATATGATCCCATTCATCGAGAGTGAGGGAAGAAGTAGAGATAACATGAATATCATGCCATGTCAGATCATAAGCCTGAGTAAGGTAATGGAACTCTTTGGTAAAGGCAGTAGGGTTGGCAGAAAGTGACCTTAATCATTTTTCAATGGCAGATAAGTCGGCCAAGGAAAAAGGGATGTGTACTCACACAATGCCATCTGGTCCTGCGACCTCTTGGAGAGGACAAATGGGCATTGGAGTAAGGGGGTGAGCAGGATGGTCCATGTAATGTGAGCAGGTATGTGCACTGACTGGAGAGGGGAGAGAGAGTGGTGGAAGGGGAGAGTTGGAAGATGAAGGAGGAAGATGAGGATAGAGAGAGGGCAGGTTGTATGGAGGTAGGTTGGAAGAAGGAGGAGGATTTGAAGGGCGAGGAGTTGGTGCAGCTAAGTCTTCCAGAAGATCTATGAGGGGGGAAGACTCTGGATCAGGTGGGAGAGGCTTGTCATACTTGGGTGGGGAGCGTGGGACAGAGGAAGGAGAAGGGGAAGGGTGGCTTCCCTTTGTTAGCAAGATTTGGGTTGTGGAACAATACTGACACAGGGAAGGACAGGCACAGGGAAGGACAGGAGCGCAGCAGCGAGAAGGTCTGAACATAGGGAATCTCTGACCTTTTTCCACTGGGTTTGCAGAAGTTATCCAAGTCAGTGAGGATGTTAAAATCAAAAGTTCCCTCGGGGGGCCCTTGGACCCATTATCCAGTTTATACTGAGGCCAGGCCACGGTACAGAAATGGACTAGGCGTTTGTGTCGAATGTCTGGGGTTAATCCCAATTTGTCGAGATTACTAAGAAGACAGCCCAGAGGCATCTAAGAATTAGATTTGGAGGGTAGGTTACCCATGTCGATCTAAATTTCCAGGGCCTATCTGAGTCTGAAAAGGCATCCCATTCAGGCAAAGACTGGCCGGGCAGAGTGAAGGTCAAGATAAACAGGGCATCCCCAGGATTTATTGCTGACTGGAATGGAGGGCTTTCCCTAGCACAGCTGTGACTTATGATAGGGAGGCCCATAGAGGGAAAGAGAAACTGACACAGGGGGAACTCACCTCACGAAAGTTTGAGTGGAGGAGTGGGTCGGAGACTCGCAGTTCAGGTCAGAGGAATCTGGGCAGGAGGCCCCTGAGCCAGGAGGTGAGGCCTGTGTGGCTCAGTCACCTCCCTGGTTTTGGCACCAAGATGTAACATTTAGAGATACCAAAAGAGGCACAGAACAAGGGGTTGATATAAGCCAAGCATTAATTGGGGGAGAAACTCCCGGGTGAGGTCCCATGGTCTGAAAAGATGGGCCAGGGGAGTCACACCCAAGGAGGGGCAGGTTTGGGTTTTTAAGGGTGCTGTGTTTGGGGAGGGTATTGGGGGCAGCAGTGAAATGGGGAGACAAAGCATCGCATCTGGCGTGGGCTGGAAAGTTTCTGTCTGGCCCTTCTTGGCAGCTGCTGGCAGGTTCCAGAAAGCTTTAAGCAAGGTATGTGGTTGTGGGTTTGGGGTGGAGGGGCACATAGGGGACCAGTGGGTGGAGGGGCAGATGGGGGAAGGTGAGTGCTGCTTCCTCCTGAGCATAACAGTGATCTTAATCTCAGACAGAATACCCTTTATGCTATCAAAAATTAAAGATACAGAAGACCACTACATAATGATAAAAGGTTCAATCCATCAATAAGAAATATCCATCCTAAACATATATGCACCCAGCATAGGAGCACCGACTTTCATAAAGCAGCTCCTAGGTAAACTAAAAAAAGATATTGACTCCAATACCATCATAGCTGGGGACTTGAATACCCCACTCACAACCCTAGAAAGATCAACAGGACAAAAAATCAACAATGAGATCTGAAACCTCAATGTGACTCTAGATCAAATGTACTTAATTGATACCTACAGAACCCTGCATCCAAAGACCACAGAATACACATTCTACTCATCACTGCATGGAACGTACTCTAAGATCGACCACATACTTGGCCATAAATCAAGCATAAGCAAATTTAAAAGGACCGAAATTTTACCATGCACCTTCTCGGACCACAGTGGAATAAAAATAAACATTAACACCAACAAGGTCCCCTCAAAATCCACAAAGACATGGGCACTAAACAGCATGATGCTAAACAACTCTTGGGTCAATGATGAAATCAAAACAGAGATTAAAAGATACCTGGAGACAAATGAAAATGAAGAAACATCTTACCAAAATCTCTGGGATGCCATGAAAGCTGTAGTAAGAGGGGAATTTATACCTCTACAAACGCACATGAAGAAAATAGAAGGATCACAAATTAACAGCCTAACAAGCCACCTAAGGAAGCTGGAAAAGCAAGACCACAAAAACCCTAATTTCAGCAGAAGAATCCAGATCACCAAAATAAAAGCCCAAATCCAGGACATAGAAGACAAAAAGATAATACAAAAAATCAATGAAACAAAAAGCTGATTCTTCGAAAGGATAAACAAGATCAATGGTCCCCTAGTTAGACTGACCAAGAAAAAGAGAGAAAAAGTGCAAATAAACACAATCAGAAACACAAAAGATGAAGTCACATCTGATCCTGAAGAAGCACAAAAGATCATTAGAGACTACTATGTACACTTGTATGGAAACAAACTTGAAAACCTTAAGGAAATGGAGGACTTTCTGTCATCATACAACATGCCTAGGTTGAAACAAGAAGAAATTGTGACCCTAAATAGACCAATAACAATCAAGGAAATTGACTACATAAGAAAACTACTTACAAAAAAAAAGCCCTGGACCAGATGGCTTTCCAGCAGAATTCTACAAGACATTTAAAGAGGAGCTGAAACCAACCTACTGAAGGTATTCCAGGTGACTGAGAAAAATGGAACTCTCCCCAAATCATTTTACGAAGCTAACATCACATTGAGACCCACGCCAGGTAAAATCCAACAAAGAAAGAGAACTACAGGCCTATATCTTTGATGAACATAGATGCGAAAATTCTCAACAAGATCCTAGTGAACTGGATTCAACAACACATCTCAAAAATCATCCATCATGACCAAGTAGGCTTCATCCCTGGGATGCAAGCCTGGTCCAACATTCATAAAACCATAAATGTAATTAAATACATCAACAAATGTCAAAACAAACACCACATTATTATATCATTAGATGCAGAAAAAGCTTTTAATAAAATCCAGCACCCCTTCTTGATAAAAACCCTCGAACATCTAGGCATATGGAGAACATACCTCAAAATAGTAAAAGTCATCTACGAGAAATCCACAACCAGCATACTCCCAAACAGACAGAAATTGGAACCCTTTCCCCTGAAAACTGGAACAAGATAAGGGTGCCCACTCTCATCCCTCCTGTTCAATATAGTATTGGAAGTCCTGGCTAGAGCAATCAGAGAAAAGAAGGCAAGGGTATCCAAATAGGAAAAGAGGAAGTCAAGTTATCTCTCTTTGCAGATGATATGTTTGTGTACCTTGAAAATCCAAGAGAATCTGTCGAAAACCTCCTTACACTTATAAAGGACTTTGGCAAATCTCAGGGTATAAAATAAATGTGCAAAAGATAACTGCATTTCTTTACACCAATAATAAACAAACAGGAACCTAAATAAAAACCACAATACCATTCACAATAACTGCAAAACAAAAAAAAAAAATGAAATACCTTGGCATCTTCCTAACCAGAAATGTGAAAGACCTTTACAATGAAAACTACAAAACACTGCTCAAAGAAATCAAAGATGACACAAACAAGTGGAAAAATATCCCATGCTCATGGATTGGAAGAATCAACATTGTGAAGATGTTCATCCTACCTAAGGCAATCTACAGATTGAATGCAATACTCATCAAATTACCAGCAATATTCTTCTCAGACCTAGGAAAAACAACACGGGAATTCATATGGAAACACAAATGACCAAGAATAGCCAGAACAATCCTCAGCACAAAAAAATAAAGCAGGTGGTATCATATTACCAGACTTCAAACTTTACTGTAAAGCTACAATAATCAAAACAGCTTGGTATTGGTACAGGAACTGGCATATAGACCAATGTTATAG
The DNA here is from genome assembly GCF_000164805.1 of Carlito syrichta. Taxonomy (NCBI): domain Eukaryota; kingdom Metazoa; phylum Chordata; class Mammalia; order Primates; family Tarsiidae; genus Carlito; species Carlito syrichta. The sequence continues at coordinate 250,389 of NW_006997666.1, read as the reverse complement.
AATTGAGATTCCAGAAGCAAAACCTCAATTTCTCAACCAACTCCTCTTCGACAAAGCCTCCACTACCTATCACTGGGGAGAGGAGAACCTATTCAGTAAATGGTGCTGGAAAAACTGACTGACCACATGCAGAAGATTGAAACAGGACCCCTATCTATCCCTATACACAAAAATTAAGAAATGGATCAGAGACCATTTAGAAATGGATCAGAGACCTAAATGTAAAACCTCAAACCATAAGAACCTTAGAAAATGAAGGACATACCCTCATGGAGATTGGAACTGGCATCCAATTCCTGAACAAAACCCAAAACCCACAGGCCATAAGAGATAAGATAGACAAGTGGGACCTCATTAAACTGACAAGCTTCTTCAAAGCCAAAGAAACCAGCAGGAGAGCATGGAGACAGCCTACAGACTGGGAAAAAGTATTGCCAACTCC
>NW_006997666.1:244981-249927 GCF_000164805.1 Carlito syrichta | reverse complement strand
TCAATAACTCAAAAAATAACAGTTGCTGGAGAGGGTGTGGTGAAAAAGGAACACTTCTATGCTGTTGGTGGGAGTGCAAACTAGTGCAACCTCTGTGGAAAACAGTATGGCAATGTCTAAAAGCTCCAATTATTGACCTCCCATATGACCCCCAATCCCCCTACTGGGAATATACCCTGAAGAACTCAAATCACTCTATAGAAAAGGTACCTGCACATGTTTGTTTATCGCAGCATTGTTCACAATAGCAAGAATCTGGAAGCAACCATGCTGTCCATCAAAAGAGGTCTGGATTTTAAAAAATGTGGTACATATACACGATGGAATACTATGCAGCAATAAAAAAGAACAAGGTCATGAATTTTGCAGTAACCTTGATGGAACTAAGTCTATAATACTGAGTGACCTCTCACAGAAACAAAGATCTGAGTGTCACATGTTCTCACTCATATAGTGGACCTTAAACAACCAATGTAACACTATAAGAAAATGACTGAAAGTGGTGGGAAACTATGGGGGGAGCGGAAGGGAGTTGGGATTAACAGTAGTAAATATTTGTCTGGGGATGGGGAGACACCTCTTATCAACAAAGGTGCCTGAATGAAGCATATTTGTATACCTAACCCTTAACTGTACCCTACAATATCATAATAAAAAATATTGATTATAAAAAATAAAAATTAAAAAATAAAGTCAACACTCCTGGGGCTTGGCTTGTCAGCCCATTAACACCAACTTTGGAGTAAGTCACGCAGACCTATTGAACTAACACGCTCCACATCCAGGTTGACTGGATAAAAATCTACAGCAGTATCAGAAAACTACATGCACTAGAGTGCAGTGACTTATGAATTTTTCTCTGTGATTACTATAGGGCCTTGCTGACACAGCATTGTGATATTTATATGCTTTTGTCAATGTAGCTGCTTACTGAAACAGTCACAAAAGTCTTAGAGTCAACCTGACTATACAGAATAAGAGTAGAACATGAGAATGAGAGAGAAACTTAAGGCAAGTTGGCAAAAATAATATATTTAAAAAAATATTTTGAGTGGGTTGTCTGAGCATGATATAGACTTGGAGTTTTGTTTTAAAAGATTGGAAAATTAAATTTGTGAGCTATTTAGACCTACTTTCTACTTTCCTAACATCTAAACTGAGGTCTTATATTTTTATATTACATTATAAAAAAATATTTTAGATTAACATTTAAAATGAAATGAGACAACTTTATGATTTGAAAAGAAAATTAGATATTGGACTTGTATAGTTTCATCAGTATTTTTCATTTCTATTTTCTTTGAAAATAAATAATGAAGAAAATACTGAAGAAATGGGAGAGAGGGTTACTATCAATCAAAGAGATTGGAGCTATATGAATGATGTAATGACATCATAGGTATACTGTGATGTTTTATAGTCAGACTTTCTTGAAATTTGAATAGTAACTTACCAACATCTAAATAATTAGATTTCATTCTTCACCTTTAGATATTCTGGTTGACCTTAATGGAATAACTGGAACTTATGCTGTCACCAGCTATACAACTGGACAAAGCCTATGAGGAATTTCATTTCAGGAAGTGGACAAGTCAGTGGAAAGCTGCAATCCCTGATCTTTCAAGGTGGCTTATTATGTGAGCTACACAATTACCCTGGTCTTCATCTGAAAATAATTTCCTTAAGTCTATGCAGAAATTTCAAATTTTGAAGAGCAAGGCAATCCCATTGCACTAAAGTGGATTTTGTGTGGAGACTAAAACTCACAAGACAGTATGAAGATCCCTCCGTGACTGAAATTTGGGCTGTACAGTTGCAGACTGAAACCACTCACATCTTACCAGGAAGTAGCTGGCAAGTGACCAAGAGAAAAACAGATATTAGAGAATTAAGAATGCTGATCGAAGAGGAGTTTCTTGGGAATTCCTTAAAACTTAAAAAAAAAAAAATTAGAAAGGAGTTTTTATTTCTTAGGAAGAGTTACAGCCTATAGGGTGACCATCCTGACAGGCTGGAAAGTGTAACCTCTGGTAGAGACCAGAAGGCTGACGTGTCTGATTTGACACCTTTCGTAATATCTCTGAAATGCCAAACCTTAAGAATCAAGACAATGTATTGGAGTAAAACTTACATATTTGTTTCCTAATGCTACCATAACAAAATACCACACATTGGATGGCTTCAAAACTAAACATTTATTTTTTCACAGTTTTGAAGCTAGAAGTCCAAGATCAAGGTTATGGCATTGTTGGCTCCTTCTGAGACTGTAAAGAAGAATCTGTTTCACACTGCTCTCCTAGTTTCTGCAGGTTTACTGGCACTGTTTGGTATCTCTTGGCTTTTAGATTAATCACCTTATCTCTACCTTCATGTCCATATACCTCTCTCCCTGTGTGTATTTGCCTGTGTCTAAGCTTACTCTTTTCATAAAGACACTGAATATATTGAATTAGGCTTGCCCTACTTCAGTATGATTGTATCTTTACCTGACTAATTACATCTGCAATGACTCTGTTTCCAAATAATTTCCCATTCTGAGGTATTAGATATTAGGACTTCAATATCTGAATTTGGAGGCACAGAATTCAACCCATTATCAAAGTTACCATGTGCAAACCAGAATGTATAGATTTGTGGGGTAGGGGTTCTATGAAGATTAAAATCATTTATATTAGTATTTATTTTTAGCTGATGCATGAGACATAAAAGTCATTAGTATATGATAGCACATAATGATTCATATTATCAACAGTGTTGTGTGTGTTTTTTTTGTTGTTTTTTGTTTTTGAGTTGAAGTCTCACTCTGTCGCCCAGACTGGAGTACAGTGGCCGATCCCGGCCACCACAGCCTCAACCTGCTGGGCTCCGGCGATCCTTCCGCCTCAGCCTTCCAAGTAGCCGGAATTACAGGCATGCACTACCACGCCCGGCTGATTTTTTGATTTATTGTAAAGATGAGGTCTCGTCTGCCCAGTTGGGTCTCGAACCCACGGGCTCAGGCAATCCACTCACCTCAGCCTCCCAAAGGTGCGGGATTACAGGCTGAGCCACCGAACCTGGCATGTTGTGTGTTTTTAGAAGAGAAATGCTGCCATTCTCTACCTCATTTTTCTTAAGGGCACAGCAGGCTAAATCTTCCTGAGGAATAATCTATGATTCTGAACATAAGAGATCCATTAAGAAAGGCAGGTTCTATATGACCAGGCCACAGGATCCTCATATCTGTCTCAGACAAAGCTGGAATAATATGAAAAAAACCTGGAATTTTCCATCCTACTAACAGAATTTAATCAGGTAAAGTCAATCATATTTTGTAGAAATCATGACAACCTAAGAAGCTTCAAATATTTTCTCTACTGATCAACCACTCGGTAAGTTTGTCCCTTGTCCAAGTAATATATCTTTCTTAAACTCAGTTTTCCAATCTGGAAAATATATAGTGTGCCTAGTACTCATTTGCCATTGTTACTACTTAAAGAAAGCTATTTTTATTAGTGTTTATTTTCCACCCCAGTACTCTGCCCTTATACATAGTTTGTTCAACAGCAAAATTCAGTTAAAAGTTCCCTCATAAACACCCTAGTACTTTTGGATATTATGCCTTGACTCTTTTGGGTGTAATTTTAATTCATTCTCTCTTTTTCAGTATTTTATCTTACATTAGCACTATCTACCAAATTAAGTAAATTTTGTGCGACAGTCTGACTTTGCCAAGAAGTTCTTGTTTTATTTCTCCCAAATTTTATTCCCCAAAGCTCCTTAGGTGTTGAAAACATATTTATTTTTATGCTTGAGTAAAAACTACTCCTGGCATCACCTTTCAGTTTCTGAAATTTTGATCAAAATATGACTAGTCAGTAAAGCCTCTAAGCTTCACTGCACTGTGCTCTTTCCCTTCTCAAATGGAAAGATCAGATTTTTATTTTATTACAAATGTATTACTTTTCTAGTTAAATGTTTCTGGTATTTTATTTAAAAGTGAGATTACATCATCTTGAAGCTAACTCTTCAGGAAAACATCTGTTATTTCATAGTCAAGTCAATATAAAAATGCTATTTTTAGCATTTTCATTTCTTGCCAGCGTTCCCTAATTTCCCATAATATGTTTATTTAATTTATTAAAGCTTTCCTGAAAGAACGCTTTCTTCTCCAAATAAGAGTAAAGTGCCAACATCTTTTCTGTATCTAGTTACCATCTGTATGTTTTCACTATACTGAAAGAACATGTTTTTGTCAATATTGGTTATAAGATTGAAAATGAAAACATCTTGCTTTTATATAAAACTGGCTCTCAGTCGGTTTTCATTACTCACAATGCCTTTACAAGACAAAAATCAAATTTTTAAACAACTCCTCTTTTGACACAAGATTATTGCTGGCATAATTAGAAACTGATAAATAAAAAGAAACAAACCTTAATATTGATGTAAGCCATTTTCTGAGGGGAAAACCTAAGATCTAAGAAAATTATATATTATTTTAGAAAGAATATATCAACATAAGAAGCAATTCAAAACAAAAAACAAGTCAGTCAGTTCATTTAATAATAGAAAAAAATGTATTCACATACAGGAGATCTAATAGTTAGCTTTTCAATATCCTCATACATTTGAAAAAACTTGATGATGATCTATTTTTAAAATATGCAATTTCAAACTATTACATAAATTCAACATTATCACTATGTGAACTTGAGTTTTATCAATATTCAGATTAATCTGATAACAGTATTAATGAAAATTATCCAAATATAATTATTTATTAGTAAAATAAAAATATTATTTCTGTTTGTCTAACTTATTACAGAATGTTTATTCATGATTTTAGCTTGATTGGATTTTTGCATATCACTGAGCCATGGGTTTATGTCTAAATTTTGGTTGGTAATCATCTTCCTGTTTAATAAGAGATTTTTTTTTTTTTTTTGAGTTGGAGTCTCACTCTG
>NW_006997666.1:230189-244813 GCF_000164805.1 Carlito syrichta | reverse complement strand
CACTCACCTCAGCCTCCCAAAGGCGCGGGATTACAGGCTGAGCCACGGAGCCTGGCTGTTTAAGTGATTTTAACCTTACAACCACATACATGCCCACACCTGTTTGTGTGTATTTGTGTGTGTATTTTTTTAGTACCTGGTTTTCACCTTTAATAGCAGTTATCAAAATTATTACATTTATTTATTTACTTGCATACTGACGATTATCCCCCATTAATGCTCACAAAGGAAAGTACCAATTTTATTTTTCACAAAAGCATGTGCCTAATCCTGACTTGTACCCCACATCTCTATAATAAAACAAAGTTGTAAAAATAAAAATAGAAATGAGAAATGCATGGATTCTTATCAAATATAATAATGAATTAATACTATGCATCATCATCAATGCAAAAAAATCACATAAATTCAGTGAAATATAAGATATAATAAAATATTATGTTAGGAAAAGTTTACACCTTTGTTATATTATAGATATTAAAACAACTAGAGATCTAAACAATAAGTTAGTTACTACCTTTTAAGGCAAAATTAAGTAAACTCAATAAAAGAGCTTGCCAGAGTTTTCACAGTTTCTCACATCTAGTGAGGATTCCCATATCCCTTGTTTTCTTCCTGTTAGAAATAGGGACACATTTATACAGCACACTTTACTGCATAAAGGCTTTGGGATTTTTATCAGATGGTCTTCCAGACACATAATGCTGTTTTTAATTTTACTTCATTAATATTCTCTTTATTCTAATTTTTCTGAAAAAAAATATTTGAGACCCTAATTGTACTGGATAGTATTGAAAGTGAAGTAGAAAAAAAGTTTCTGAGATAAATTTAAAATGGAGAACCATAAGTTAAACTAACTTAAATTTTTATGTATTTTTTATTTCAGAGATTAGTAAAACTTTAATAATTTAATATATATTGAATCTCCAAAGAAGGTATATGATTTCTAAACATAATGAACCAGAAAATTGTACTCTACTTTGAATATCTTGAGGAAATAGATTTCCAAAAGATGCACTTTAGAAAATTATGTTTTTATTTATTGCATAAAATTCACAGTATTTTAGGAGTCAGCTTGATAATATAATTTGGTAATTTATCTTTCTGCCACTTCTAAGACTGAAAGCAAGCTTTGTGGTATATAGAGTACTCATGATTCTCCTAGGATTGCGTTGGCATCATCCTGCATATGATAGTTTATTTAAGAAATCTGGCCTTTAAATGAAATTTCTAATAAGGAGAAACTGAATAAAATACTGTTTACTTGTTTTTTAAAGTATATTATTTTGTATTAAAATTTACTTCATGCCCCAATGTTCCTTGTACAGATACATATATAGACATATATAACATACATATACTACCTAATACTGAATAATTTATTTTCTGATTTATAATTTATTTGAGTCATAACAGCCAAAACAGCTTGCTCTAAAAGCTAAAATATTCCATACTAATATTTTTCAAATGTGCCAAAAGGAAGAACCTTTCTTGAAATGCATTATAATAGCATTGAACGTATAATAGAAAATCACATTATAAAGAAGAAACATTTAATCACTCTAAATGTAAAAAATAATAGCTATTGTTGTGTGTTTGCAATTACTTAATGGTTTTTATCTGAATACTTCAAATGCTCAGAGTGTGATTATAATGGTATCAGGTTTACAAAACAGACTTGTGTGAAGAAGGATTCTGCGTAAATAAAGACATTGTATGCTTTCAGATAAAATTTGTTTTCACAGCACCTGTATATGAGCTGAGGAGTCTGGGTTTTGTTATTGCAATCATAATAAAGGTTGTTTTTTTCTCATTCTACCTAGTAATTTTCAGAGGATTAATGAGACAGCAAGAACCAGATGTTCAGACATGTATTCACCATGATAGCAAACATTTAATTATCTAAAGTAAAATACTAAACACAAAAAGGTCAAAAGATAGAACACCTAGTCAAGTAGTGAAAATCCTCCAGTGTCTTCTTTAACTACTTGAGCATATCTAATTTTATGGGTGTTATGGACAGTTCAGTGTGGGCATCATACTATGTCAGGAAAACTCTGAATCAGCTTGCCTTCAGTACTTTTTCCAGCAAGCCGGATCATATATCTGCCCTCTGTGACAATGAAACCACACTAGAACCTCATGCTCTAGAGGCCTCACTTCCATGTTCCTGTTGTTAGACTTAGAACCATGCCACATGTTCTGGAATTTTTCAACTTAACAGAAGTTCCAACACATTACATAGCGTTCCACAACATGTTTCCCGGCTAAGGGCTTTGCAAGCAGCAGTTTGGCCTTGGCTCGCCACACTAAGTAAACACTTTATATTATGTCTGAGATTGTATAAAGCACGATTGTGAAAATTCTTTATATTTTGAATATACTAGCTATTCTTTGAAAATAAAAAAATAGTTATTCTTAGAATAACCATGGCTAGTTATTCTTAGAAAATCATTCTCAATCATGCCAACTACAGTGCTGGCATAATTGTTAACAAAAGATGATTGTGAATAGACATATCGTGCTTATCCTGGATAAAAAGAAGACAAGTGTAAAAATGATAAGAGTGCTGGGTGGGACAAAATTTGGTTTAAGTCTCTGCCATATTTTCCTATCATTAGTAGAACTTGTGGATTTTTTTTTTTAATGGGAATAAACTGAATGGTTATTACTGAAACTAAACGAGTTCAAGACAAAGGAAGAGCTAAAACAGGGAAGAGGTCCAGATGGTGAGTGTGGCACTCACCTGCCAACACCAGCAGCTTCTTTCTAGCTGTGACAATGGCCTTACCCAAAAGTGTACACCACAAAGATAACAGCTAGACATGGAGCACAAAGGCCCTGCCAAGGCATGCTTGCTAGTATATCATTTCCTTATCACTTCCTTACACTGCAAGACATATGTTTTGCATTTTTCTTCTTATTGTAAAATATTCACTGTATACTAAATATTTAAAGAATGTTTTCACACATTGGTATAATATTTTAACCCTTACTAGACTCTAGAAGTATATGATCATCATTTCACAAAGGAAGAAAAAAATAGGATCAAGTTAAACAATTTGACCCAAAGTGTTGGCAATAAGGAAATAGGAAGAGTTGTTATATTTTTAAAAGATGCCACAGCTAACTCCCATTTCCTTATAACCTATCTATTCATTTATTAACACATTGACTATTTTCCAAAGACTAAGTATTCAGCACTGAGCTAAGTGAAAAAGGTATGTGACCGTCACCATAAATACATTTCCAGGAGTTTTTCTTCTACTTGCACTGCTAACAGAAGGCAGCCCAGGGAGTGATTCTCTGGGGATTATCATAATCCTACTCCTTTTTGGTGGCACATACTTCCCCTACTTCTCCTGCAGCTGTGAGAGGCTGTGTAACCCAATTGTGGGCAAGATGATTTTTGTTCAGCATTGTTTCTTTGACTGAAAACAACAGATTCTCAAGAAGACATTGCTTGTGCCCTTTCTTCCTGCTAGATTGCTAGAGTAAGAAAATGTAGACCGGGCTTGGTGGCTCAGCCTGTAATCCCAGCACTTGTGGAGGCCAAGGTGAGTGGACTGCCTGAGCTGGCGGGTTCAAGACCCACCAGGGCCACTTGATGAGACCTCGTCTCTACAATAAATCAAAAAATTGGCTGGGCGTGATAGCATGCTCCTGTAATTCCAGCTACTTGGAAGGCTGAGGCAGAAGGATTGCTGGAGCCTAGCAGGTTGAGGTTGCGGTGGCCGGGAGCGTGCCACTGCACTTCCAGTCTTGGTGACAGAGTGAGACTCCATCTCAAAAAAAAAAAAAAAAAAAAAGAAAATGTAACAACCATTTTCTTATGATCATGAAAGACACAGATGACAGGACAACAATTTGAGGCAGCTGGAGAAGATTAAATGGGTTGATGATATTATTAAAGCTTTAAGTAAACTCTGATATATCTTAATTTTTATTACTTAATTTGTTTAGGAAGTGCATCTCCAAGGAATGACATAGATCTGAAGGATCAGTAAGAATTAAGTAAACAAAGAAAACAGTCCCTCTCAGGCAGTTAAGCATAGTGTGTTATAAGAGCTGAAAAATACAATGCTGTGCCTTAAGAAATGAACCTTGCTCAAAGAAATGTTCGGCATTTTGCCCTCAGCTTCTGGGAGGTAACGTGGAAGCCTTTAGAAAACCCTGCCCATTAAGAGTGACTTTGTTTATCTGGGGTCTTGGACCACACCACATAGTTCATGCAAACAATGTGATTTATGGTGGAACATAACATGTACTAGAAACTCTGGAGGAATTTGAAACTAATGTCAGTTATATGGCAGTAAACCATGTCTATGTGACATAATTCTAATAAAAATATTGAACACCAGGTGATCTTTACCGGTTGGCAATATTCCATGCATATTTTCTCACATAATTACTGAGAGAAGTAAGTTCTATCTGCACAATTCTACTGGGAGAGGACAATAGGAAGCTAAACACTAGGATCTCTTTTTAACCCTGCCCCATATACCTCTTTTTGTCTGATTTTAATCTATACCATACCATTGCAATAAACTGTAACTGAGTTAATCAGTTTCCAGTGAATACTGTGAATTCATCTAGCAAATTACTAAATCTGAGGACGCTCTGGGGGACTTTGAAACTTGCAATTGATGTCAGAAATTAGAGTGGATAATATTGTACCACTTAGCCACCTCTTTTTTAACTTCAGAAATTATTTTCCTCTGTTCTCTTTATCCTTGAAGAAATTTGCTCCTAGCAAAATCTTTTTAAGTATCTTTTTTTTTTTTTTTTGGCTTGTATATGATTTCAATATTTGAGAGCATCTGTACAATCTGCTGTATTTAACTGACACAAATATTTCTCAAATGTTTGTATTTTCCATTACTTTGTGGCTATCTTATTGGAAAGAAGCTGGACTGTCAAATAATGTGCTATATGTGTCCACAAAACCCAAGGATCTCAGTGAAATTTGGTGAGTAAGTGAAAAATATGAAAACATAGACACTAAAATAAAAATTTGCCTCTGATGAGATGGTTTTTATCTCACCCAAGTACTGAGATAATTTTTTTTAATTGGCTGTCTGTATCTCCACTACTTACTCAAAAGTCCTTGTCATATCATCTTGATCTTTTGAATCTCATTGACTTTCCTTTCCATCTATATTTTGAGTTCTTTGTCATTTCAGACTTTTCAGTTTATGTCAGATGCATTGCTGAGAGCAAGGTGATTCTTTGGAGGTGTCAAGACACTGTCTCTTTTTGTACTCCTAGAGTTCTTTTGCTAATTTCTTCTTAAATAGCTGTTGCTTAGTTTTGAATTTGCTATTGTATGGATAGGAGTTTTTGCTTTTTATTCTTTATTTTCTTGTCAATATAACTGTCATGAATGTTGTATATAATTGTTTATTTTCCTCTCTGGGTGCTTTCAGGAGAGCAAGGCTCCTGATGGGTTCCTTGGCTTTAAATAGTTTTTGTGTGTTGGCTTCTCAGATGATGCTTGCTGTAACAATGAATTGAACATATGAGCAGACACAGTATTGCCTGCAGAGCTGAGCTTGTGGAGGTTTCAGGAAGTTTATCTCATACATTAGTCAGTTTTTTACTTGGTGGTGCAGTTCAGGCTTCAGTCCAGTAGGAGAAGCGGTAACAGTGGGAGCTGATTTGTTTTCAAATGGGCTGATGATGAATGGAAGCTCATTCTGACTAGGTGGTGGTATTGGGTGTGTTGAGGTCTCAAGGCAAGAGAGGTGCCCCAGCCTCTGATCGTGAGCCTTAAGTAATGCAATCCACTTCCCTGTCATGCCCCTGTCACAAGGCTCATGATCTTCAGTTCATATAGACTTTGTCTTTTGGTTCCCAGGTGCAGTGCAGCTGTGAACCAAAAATATGCCTTGCTGGTGGCGATCACCAAAATGGGCTAGTGGTAGGGCATCTTTCCCAAGTCCAGAGCAGGTAACTCTGTGACTTATCAGTCTACATTGCTGGAACACTGCTGCTCCGGGTAGGAATGGGGAGCTGGGCTCTGCCTTTGGTGCAATCTCTAGTGGCTTGGGCTCTTCTTTAGTGGGGGTGGAGTCACTGCAAAACTTCTTTTTTCCAAGTGCATACACACAAGCCTCTGCTATGTCTGCAATATTGGACGAAGAGGTTGGGAGATGACTCTCTCTGCACTTCTGTTCCTGGTGTCATGCCTGTGTTCTATTGTCCCAAGGGGGGCTTTGGTAGACTAGCTCATCTAACCCTTAGAGGTGGCCTAGGCTGAGGGTTAGATCTTCAGAGGTCTTGCAGCTCTTTGGGAACCCATCAATGTTCTGTAGTTGCCAAAGTTAGATTGGGTCATGTGGGTTATGTTTACGAGGAATCTGGCAGTGCAGTGAGTCAAGGGAGAAATTCGCCAGGTAGGACAGTGGGCTACCATGAGTGCACAAACAGTATGGCCTCTGGCATCTTCATTAGCCTGAGAGGACTGCAGGTATGCCTGCATGAGCTGTCCACCCAGTTCTTTGACCCTGAAAATTTCCCAAATTTCTACCCACAGCATAGGACACGGTCACAAGGGCCAATGGTTTGGTGGCCAACAGATTGTCCTAGGAGTGAAGAGAGCAGAGAAGTACTCTCACCTACCTTTTTCATGGGGTTTTGAGTAGTCTGGGAGTTGACTTGCTGATTTGCTTTTCTGCCCCCAGCTTCTACCCATGGACTCTCCAACAGGTACTGGCTCTCTTTTCTCATTTTTTCATTTGTAGTATGTTTATCCACAAGTAACTCTGAGCTTTCTGAGGAGAAATGGCATCTGATGTTCCTAGTCAGTCATCCTGAAGAAAATTAAACAAACAAAAACACTTGTTGTACCTTTTTGTTTAGATACTTACCATTGTGCTACAATTGCCTACAATATCCAGTTCAGTAACATGCTGTATAGATTTGCAGTCTAGGAGCAGTTGTATGGTAGCTTTATACAGTTGCTGTAAGCTACCATATGTCAACAGACTGTATCAACTAGGTTTGTGTAGAGATCCTCTATGATACAATGAAACAACTGCCTTAAAGACACTTTTCTCACAATGTGTCCCTATCATTAAGCAATACATGCCTGCAATTTGTTGTATTCCTAAGGTCTGTATTTTTAGGTGTCCTCACTTTCCCAGGTCATTGTCATCTCAACAAGAAAATTTTTAAAATTTTGTTTTGTGGAATTTTACAAATTTCACTAACATTTTACAAATGTTTCACTAAATTTTGCAAATGTTTCACTACAAATGTTTTGCTTAGACTATTTCCTCACTCAACAATCCCTAAAATGCCACTAAGCTTTCAGTAAGTTTTTAGTAGCTAATTTTAAATATGATGAGATTGAGAAGAATCCTCAAATTGGGGGAAAACTCAAGTATGAAAGATGTAAATTAAAGCAAATAAATAAATAGTAATGTGTAGAAAACAAACATTTTAAAGGTAAATAAATGTCAAATACATTTCAAATATCAACAGAAAGATTAAAGAAAACATTTTAACACTGAGTAGTAAGAATAGGATTGTATTAAACAAATTTTATATAGAACATTAAAAAAGTATCAAATTAAAAATGTAACAGCAGAATTTAGAAATTCAAGAGACGCTAATCCCATGGGAATCCTCCAGGAAACATAGCAAACAAAATTGTAGAAAAGAAGAAAGAAAGTTAAGGTAACTAGATGACCCATACAGGCATGTCAACATTCAAATACTAAGATCTCCAAAATGGGAGGCAAAAAATAAATAAACATACAGCATAAAAGAACCAGTGAAAAATATTATTCAAGAACGTTTTTTCACTAAAATACTTGAGTTTTCCTATGGATATGTTCAACCAAGTATCCAGCAAACAATAAAATAAGACTTTGCCATGCAGACATTACTATAATTCACTAACCTCTATATCTCTTTTGAGTTAAATTAGCCATGAAGTTATTGTGACTTCAAGATTCTCCTTCCACACCTGCAGGCTGGACATAGACAAGCCAGCACAGAAGACATCTTCAAGGCCTGGCGATTGTCAGAACAACAAGATGAAGGGAGCCTGAGTTACTACATATACCAAGTCCCTTCAAAATTGATTGTTAGCTGAGCTAGAAACTAATGTCTAGAGTGGTAAGCAACAGAGTTTGGGCCTTGTTTGTTATAGCAATAGCCTTTATAATCAATACAGAAATGTAAACACTCACTATTCTTCAAATCTAAATTCTGATATAACTATATTGGGGATTCCAGAGAGGAGGCAAGGAAAAGGTGTTTGTGTAGCGAAGGAATGGGGACAGAAAAAAAAAAAGAAAAATTCCTTTTTTGTGTGTTGGAGTCTTACTCTGTCATCCAGTCTGGAGTTCAGTGGCACACTCAATGGCCACCACAGCCTCGACCTGCTGGGCTCTGGTGATCCTTCTGCCTCAGCCATCCAAATAACTGGAACTACAGGCTCACGCTACCATACCCAGCTTATTTTTTGATTTATTGTACAGATGACATCTCACCAAGTTGCCAACTTGTCTTGAACCCCCCAGGCTCAGGCAATCCTCTCAACTCGGCCTCCCAAAGTACAGGGATTACAGGCTAAGCCACCATGCCCCACTGACAAATTCTTTATTCAGATAATGTCTCAAGGTGAAAAATTAGGAAGGAACACGTTAGCATATATTTATGAATAGATAGGTAGGTAAATGGCAAATAATTGGCTAAAAGAATTTTTAAAAATTGTGATTGTAGAAGTGTGACTGAAGACTAGGGATTTCTTTTTCTTATAAAACTATTTGTCTCTTTCAAATGTATGTATATATAGCACAACTAAAAAAACGAAGGAAAAAGAAAAATGATTTAAGCATGACGACTTTATAAATGGAAAGACTGAAGATAATAAGGAACTGCAAAATGCAAGAAACTAACCTGGAATGGTGAAGAGAGATCTCAGAAAGGAAATAAATTCTCATTTGAGATCTGAAACAGGACTTGGTATTATGTATAGTATTTTATATTCATATCTGTTTCTTAAAAAATATGTAATTCTTTCCTTTGGTAGAAATTAGAATATAGCTCCATTTGAATATGAAAATGACAATATGAGAAAATTATACCTCTGAAACAGTCTGCAAATGAAAATCTTAGAAAATTAAATTGAGCTAATTCTAAAACCATAAACAGTGTGACCTGATTTTTTAAGAAGGAATTGAAAATGCATATTTTTCTAATTAAAAGTTAGAATGTAAGACATTATTTTCCTAATTTTGTCACAGTAATTATAGTTTTAAAAGATTTCTACCATTGGCTAAATGACAAGATACATGAAAAAGCGTTTACTGCATTTTTCTGAAAATTCAGAAATAATCAATAAAAACTTATTGTATCAGGTGGCTTTTAATAAAATTTATAAATGTAATCTGTCACATTTTAAAACTTTACCTACTTTGTGTTTTATGTTTAAACCCCTAAAAGACTATAACCCTGTGCACAACAGACCATTTTTCCAATAACCTGTTAACTAATACATACTTTTAACAATAAGAAAATCAGAGGCAATTCTCTTTTTATCCCAGTACCCTGACATGACAGGCATTTGCCTACTTTCATGGACAGGAGGCAATTCTAACTCTGTTGTGCTCATTCTTCCTTGTTTACAATGTTTTCCAAAACGAATGCTGATAAAAATAACTTGGGGGAATAAAAGAAAAAGTTAATTAGGTGAAAGAAAAGCAACATATCAAAATCTGCACCTGTGAGCTAAAATGCAAAACAATGTTATTGTTCTTACAAGAAATCCTTTCTTGACTTTCAATATGTGAAAAGTGTGGAGGAGATTAATGACCCTTTGGTTGAAAGATGCCAGCAAAAAATATCTGTAAATCATGCGTTAGTTTCCAGAAAAATACCCCAAGAAACTTTCACTAGATGCCATATTTCACTAACAGCATTCCTGTTTTACTCCAAGCCTTTTCTTTTTCAGTGTTGCTAGGCTTACAACCCATGAGAACATGATAATTACATTTCTCTCCAACATGGCCTCTTATAGCACCAAACTTTCTGCCTACCAAGTCACTCCGGATGGGATTGCCTGCCTGACTGACATTCCTACAACCAGTTTGACACACTTAAAGAATTCTCTCTTTAGTTTTTTTCATTTTGGTTGCAGACATAAAAATGCCGAAGACTGTTTTCAAATGTGCTCTAACCTCTATCACCCTTCCCTCCTCATTCTTCTTTATTAAAACTGAGAATCATCTGTCTTCCAAACCTGAAAAAAATTCTCTAGGTAATTTATTTTTAACTTTAAAACTACTGCTTTGTTTTTCCTGTATATCAGTTTTCTCTTTTTTTTTTTTTGCTAATTTTCTTGGGGGAGCAGGAATTATAACATTTATTAAGTGGCATTTTTAGCTACTCAACTCAGATTTCAAATATTATTGATATTCAATAATTAAATATTAAATAATGGCTATATTATAGTACAAAATCTGAAAGGAATAAGCACATAAAGAAGCCACATATAATGAATGTCAACACTATGGCTAAAAATTACACCATGTCCATACAGAGAGTGGAAACTGTTGGGATTATTTTTGAAGTTTAAAAAAAAATGTGAGAATAAATTCTATAGAAAACTAAGGATTGCCTAGCATAGTGGCTTCTATCTGTAATCTTAACACTTTTGGAGGCCAAGGCAGATGGATCACTTGAGGCCAGGGATTTAAGATGACATAATGAGACCCCATCTCTTCTAAAAACAAAACAAAAAAATTAGTTGGGTATAGTGATGCATGTCTTTAGTACGGTTACTCAGGAGGCTGAGGCAAAAGGATCATTTGAGCCACCAAATTCAAGGCTGTAGTGAGCCATGGTGGCACCACCATACTCTAGCCTGGGTGACAGAGCAAGACAGTGTCAAGAAAGGAAGAACAAAAAGAAAAGAAAAGCAAGGAGAGAGGTAAAAATTAATAACTTTTACCAAGAGAAAACTTTTCATTGAGAAGATAGTTTGTGTTATAGTAATAATAATATTGTATGTATTTGTTTATTAGAAAGTTGCAAATTGGGAAAGTTGAATATTCTGAAACTTAGAAGTAGCAATTAAGTTCTCCTAAATGAATATTACTGTATTCAGTTACTAAAATTAAAAAAAATCTTGGAAGTTACTAAAATTATGTTACTGTACTTTGGTTACTTAAAGAAACACACAGTCCCTGAATAATAGAATAGGCTGTTATAAGTCAAAATTATTTATTTCCCTCCTGTAAAAATATAAAATTGCAGTTAATTAGAATTATAATGTTTCTGTTAAAGTTGGTTCACCAAAAATAAAGGAAAATATTGATTCTTTATTCTCTAAAATTATTCTCTAAAATTAATTAATTACTCTAAAATTTTTATCTGCAGCACAGATAGTTAAATATATTTAAATTTAATTTGCTTGAAAATAAATTATAAAATTATACAATTTTTTTTTAGTCAGAGTTTTATTTTGTCACCCAGGCTAGAGTGCAGTGGCACACTCACGGCAACTGCAACCTCCACTTGCTGGGCTCAGGCAGTTCTTCCTCCTCAGCCTTTCAAGTAGCTGGAACCACAGGCGAATTTGTTGATTTATTGTATAGATTAGGTCTTACCAAGTTGCCCAGGCTAATTCGAACTCTTGAGCTCAGGCAGTCCTCTTGTCTCTGCTTCCCAAATGCTGATATTATTATAGGCATTATCCCCGTGCCCAGACAATATTAAACAAAATGTTAAGTACAGATATTTTGAATTATTTAATGCATCTTCTAGAATACAAATTTCGAAATCTGGAATTTATTTATGAAAAAATGTGTATTTATTCTTACATGTTTAAAGTTCAGTTGCCTTCAATGTACTCTTCGTTTGATTCAATGCATCTATAGTGATGCTTTTTCCACTACCCAAAACAGTTTTGAACCTGTCAATTGGATGTTTTCCATTGCTTCTCCTGTTTTTTGTATCATCTCTTCCACATCAGCAAAATGTTTTCCTTTAAAGATTTTCTTCATCTAGGGAAAGAAAAATGTTCCTAGGGGAGAAATCAGGTGAATAGGGAGGGCAGGGCATGGGGATCATGCCGTTTTTAGTCAAAAATGCTGAACACTCAGTGTGATGTTGGCAGATGCACTCAAAAATCGCTCGTCATGAAATGGGCAAACATGCTGCAAGAATCTCCAAAAACAAAATTAACTGAAGCCAAATACAGTCTCTTGAAACAACACTTATTGCTACACTAATGTCGGTGGGATCCTAGAGCACTTACCTAGTGGGAGAAGCCTATTCTACAAAGGGACCACCCTCAAAATATGTTTTCATTTACTTATTTATTTTGGTTCACTCTCATAGCATTTTGATAAAATGAATGCAAAATATTTAATATAAAATTCTCTACTTCATATTTTCTTCTTATATACAATTGACACTTGAACAATCAGAGGGTTAGAAGTGCCAATCTTCTGTGTAGTAAAAAAAAAAAAAATCTACATATAACTTTTGATTCCCCAAAAAACTTTTCTAACAGCTTGCTATTGACATGAAGCTTTGCTGATAATGCAAAGCCAATTATCATATTTTATATGCTTTATGTATTATATGCTCTATTTTTAGGAGAAAGTAGGCTAGAGAAAAGGAAATGTTTTTAAGAAAATCAGAAGGAAGATGAACTGTATTAACTATTTTCTAAGAAAAAGTGGGTCATTATAAAGATCTCACACTTTTCATCTTCATGTTGAGTAGGCTGATGTGGAAGAGAAAAAGGAGGGGCTGGTCTAGCTGTCTCAGGATTTGTAGGGTAGAAGAGGTGGAAGGAGAAGCAGGAGAGTCAGGCACACTCCTTGTAACTTTACAGAAATACATAGTCATTTTTGTCTGAACTTTTTGCTTTTTTATTTTTCTAAAAATGTTTCTATATAGTATCAATACTTCTTTCACCATTTGCTTTACTTTCAGTGCCCTTATCATAGAAAGGTCTATGTTTTAAAAGAAATCAAAAACAGTCTTGAATAACTGATGCCTTCCTGTCAGATTGTCTACTGTCAATTTGTTTGCTTTCTTTTTTAAAATTTTTATTTTATTATAGGGGGTACAAGTAAGGATTAACTATGTAAGCAGACTGTATGCATGCAGGTGAAGTTTGGGCTTCTAAGTGGCCCTCACTCTCTCTGGTAGTGAACCAGGAACCCTTTGTGTTGTCATGTGCTCTTCACTCTCCTTCCTCACTCTCCTCCCTAGCAGTGCCCAGTTACTGCCAATCTTGTGCTAACATGACTGTTGCTCAAGGTCCACTTATGAGTGAAAACACACAGTACTCAGTTTTTTGTTTCTGTGTTAGATCACAAGTTTTAATGGTCTTCAACTCCATCCAATTTGCTGCAAAATTTATGATTTTGTTCTTTTTTATGGCTGCAGAATACTCCATCTTGTATATGTACCATGTTTTCTTTAACCAGTCCTTTTTCAATAAGCAGTAGTGCTGGTTCCATTTTTTTGTTATTGTGAATTGTGCAGCAATAAACATGCACGTGGAGGTATCGTTTTTGTGGAATTATTGATCTTCCTCTGTGTATATCCCCAGGGCAGGAATTGCTGGATCATATGGAAGGTAAATTTTTTTTTTCTTTTAGGAATTGCCACATTGCTTTCCATTGAGGCTGAACCAGTTTGCATTTCCACCAACAGTATAGAAACATTCCTTTTTCTTCATACCCATACTAGCAGCTATTGACTTTTGATTAATGACCCTTCGGTTGAAAGATGCCAGCAGAAAATATCTGTAAATATTATTTAAATTTAATAATAATAATTTATGTAAAAATTATTTATTTTAAATAAATTAATGATGGCCACCCTTACTGGAGTTAAATGGTATCTCAGTGTGGTTTTGATTTGCATTTCTCTGATGATTAGTGAGGCAGAACATTTTTTCGTGTGTCAGCTGCTTGTATGTTATCTTTTGAGAAGTGTCTGTTCATGTCTTTTGCCCACTTTTTAATGGGGTTGTTTGTTTGTTTGTTTGTTTCAGTTTGTTTTCGTTCATTTTAGATCCTAGAAGTTAGGCCTTTGTCAGATGCATAATTTGCAAATATTTTTTCTCATTCTTTAAGTTGCCTTTTCACTTTCTTGATGGTTTCTTTTTCTGCACAAAAGTCTTTCAGTTTGATGAGGTTCCACTTATCTATCTTAGTTTGTATTCATTTACTTTTGAGTACTTGGCCAGGAATCTGTTGCCTACTCCAATGTGTCTAAGGGCAATTCCTATGTTTTCTTCTAGGATTCTTATAGTTTGAGGTTTTATAGTTAGGTATTTAATCCATTTTTAGTTGATTTTTAATATGGTGCTAGATAAGGGTCCAATTTCATTTTTCTGAATGGAGTCAGCTAGTTTTCCCAGCACCATTTGCTAAATGTGGTCTCTTTTCTCCAATTATTGCTGTTGGGGGCTGTGTTAAAGATGAGTTGATTTGAGAGATCATGTTTTTGCTTCCAGAATCTCTGTCCTGTTCCAGTGGTCTGTGTGCCTGTTCTTGTATTAATACCAGGCTGTTTTGATTACTGTAACCTTGTAATAAAGTTTAAAGTCTGAAAGTATGATACCTCCCACCTTGTTCTTGTTGTGG
>NW_006997666.1:215749-230057 GCF_000164805.1 Carlito syrichta | reverse complement strand
TCATTTTTTATTTCTGTGGTCAGTGTTTTGCAGTTCTTGTTGTAAAGGTCTTTTACTTCTCTTGTTACATGGATGCCAAGGTATTTCATTTTGTGGCTATTGTGAATGGGACTGGACTTTTTATTTGGTTCTCTGCTTGCTGGTAGATTGTTGCTGGTGCAAAGAAATGATACGATTTTTACACACTGATTTTTTAACCTGAGACTTTTCCAAAGTAATTTATCAGTGTGAAGAGACTTTTGACAGACTTCCTAGGGATTTCAAGGTATAGAATCATATTGTCCACCAATAAGGATAGCTTAGCTCCCTCTTATTCTATTTGGATATCCTGGATTTCCTTCCCTTGCCTGATTGCTCTGTCTAGTACTTACAACACTATGTTGAACAGAGGGGGTAAGAGTGGGAATCCCTTTTTGTTCAGTTCTTAGGGTAAATGCTTCCCATTTCTGCCCATTGAGCAAAATGCTGCCTATAGATTTATCATATATGACTCTACTGCTTTGAGGAATGTTACATTTATGTCTAGGTCCTCAAGGGCTTTTATCAAAAAGGATGCTGGATTTTGTTGAATGCTTTTCTCTACATCTAATGATATAATCATACGGTACCTGGTTTTAAATCTGTTAATGTGCTGAGTGACATTTATGATCTTGGAAATGTTGAACAAGCCCTGCATCCCAGGAATGAAGCCCACCTGGTCATGGTGGATAATTCTTGAGATTTAAATAGTGGGTACAATTTTCTAGGAATCTTATTGAGAATATTTGTGTCTATGTTCATCAAGGAGATTGGCCTGTAATTCTATTTCCTCACTGGGTCTTTGCCAGATTTGGGTATTAATATGATGTTAGCTTCATAATATGAGTTGGAGAGAATTCCATCATTCCTGATTGTCTTGAATACATTCAATAGGATTAGTGCCAGCTCCTCCTTGTGTATCTTGTAAAATTCAGCTGGGAAGCTATCTGATCCAGGGATTTTTTGGAGGGATGATATCTTATAACGGAGTTAATTTTCTGGATTGTTAGTGGTCTGTTTAGAGTATCAATTTCTTCTTGTTTCAACCTTGGGAGGTACATAATGTCAGAAAGTCTTCCATTTTCTTTAGGTTTTCTAGTTTATTTACACACAGGTGTTCATAATAATTTCTGATCATCTTTATTTAGCGTCAGCTGTGACTTTGTCTTTTGTGTTTCTAATTGTGTTTATTTGGACTCTCTCTTTTAATTTTAGTCAATCTGGGCAGGGGGTTCACCAACTTTATTTATCCTTTTAAAGAGTCAGATTTTTCTCTTGTTGATCTTTTCTTTGATATTTTTGTCTTCTATATCCTGCAATTGTGTATTTATCTTAGTAATCAGAATTTTTATACTGAAGTTCAAATCTTGCCTTTCCAGCTATTTTAGGTGTGTTGCTTGGTTGTTTAGTTGTGATCTTTCTGTTTTCTTGATGTGTGCATGCAATGTTTGAGTTTTCCTCTTAACACTGCTTTCATGGCATCCCAAAGGTTCTGATAAGATATGTCTTTGTTTTCATTTGTTGCCAGAAGTTTTTATTTCTGTCTTGATTTCCATGAGGGCCCAGAAGTTGTTCAATAGCATCTGGTTTGGTGTCCATGTTTTTATGTGTTTTGTGTGTTTTGGGGAGATCTTATTTGTAGTGATATTTATTTTTATTCCACTGTGATCTGAGAAGATACATAGTATTATTTTGATCTTTTGAAATTTGTTCATGCTTGATTTATATCTGAGAATTTGACTGCTCATGGAGTATATTACATGTTCTAATGAGTAAAATGTATACTCTGTAGATGTTGTGTGAAATGTTATATATATGTTTATTAAATCCACTTGATTGAGCATCAAGTTGAGGTCTTATATCTACTTGTTGGTTTTTTGCCTCAATAATTTATCTAAAGTTTTTAGTGGAGTATTTTGGCAATTATGATTGTGTGAGAGTCAATGTTCTCTCTGAGTTTACTTTGCAGTTGTTTTATAAAACTTGGTGTGTTGGATGTATATATGTTTAGCATGGACATTTCTTGCTGATGGATTGAGCTTTTTCTCATTATGTATGATTCTTCCTCTTTTTTTTTTTTTTGAGCTTTTGATTGTTTGAAGACTGCTTTGTTTGATACCAGGATAGCTACACATACCTCTCCTATTTTCAGTTTTTCTGAGAGATTGTTTTCCAGCCTCCAACCTTGAGCCTCTGGGTGTCTTTTACAGTGAGATAAGTTTCCTAGAGGAATCAGATTGTTGGATCATTCTTCTTATTCAGTTTGCCACTCTATGTCTCTTTGGTGTCACATTTAGACCATTCGTATTCAAATTGATTACTGAAATGTGAGTGTTTAACCCTGTCATAGGGTTTTTAAGGAGTTGTTTTTCCTTTTTACTTTTGTAAACTTGCTGAAAGTTTTCTTGGGCGACCTCATAGAATGCATGTTCCATGGTATTTTTCATTTCTCGTTTTGTTTCAGGGATACCAATCAGGCAAAGATTTGGCTTCTTGACATGGTTCCACATCTCGCAGAGGCTTTATTTCTTCTTTTTAAGCTTTATAACTATGATTTGACAGAATGAGTTAATTCCATGTTTTAGTCTTTAAGCTCTGAGATCCTTTCCTCTGCCTGCCTGAACTTGCTCCTTCTGCTTGTTAATGTGTTCTTAATTTCCAGGATGAGGATTTTCATTTTCATTATTTCAGAATGGGCTTTCCTAAAATTGACCAACTTTGTTTTTACTTCCTCTTGGTTTCTATTCACTTTTGCCATCCAGTCTCTGATTTCTGTGGCTTTCATCTTCGGCAGGACGTTCTGGTGGGTATTCACTGTTTGTGTTGATAGCTGCAATTTTGGGTGCCATCTCTTTATCACTCTTAGTGTTGCCCATATTTTTTCATTGATTTTTTCCTCATCTGTGATAGGCATCTCTTTGCTCTCTCTGATTCCTCTTTCGATTTGTTGCTCTGAAGCTATTCATTACCATCTGTTCTAGAATCCTTTCAATGGTTTTGTTTAGGTCACTCAGAGAAGGAGGAGAATTCACTTCTACTCCTTGCTCAATCTTTTTGCAGGTTTCTATCACTGTAGATTTTCTCTCTTGCTGCTAAACTAGTAGGACCAACTTTCAGCCCCTACTGCTAGCACTCTGGGGAGAGTGAGTCAGGGGAAAGTGGAATGGGTCTCCTGTCTGCAGCTTAAGATCCAGAAGTCTTCTCACTGAGAAAGCCTTCAGGTTTCTCTCATGTTGCTCCCTCCATGTTCAGGTCCACACTCTGCTCTTGAAATAGAGTGAGTTATCTTTTGCAGAGGAGGGAGTAGACTTTAGCCTGCAAGAATGCAGGGCTGGGTAAATGGCCACTAGTCACTGGCAGTGGGTGTCAGCCAGGTTTATTCTGCAGGTGGGCTTTCTCAGCCTGAGAGTTGGTCATTACTCCAGAAGCCATGCTCATGGTGACTGACCCAGAATTAATTTTTTTCCCATTTCACTTGGGCTGCAGTTGCTCATCACTGTACACCACCCAGAGCTCCTCCTGTGTATGACCAACAACCTGCACATGGCTGGGAGGGGTAAACCATCCCACTGTGCCTTTGTCTTACATACCCACTTTTATTTGTCAGGCAGGACTTCAGTTCTTGTGCTAGCCTGGAGTACAGTGGGGAATGGGATGCCTGAATTCCCATGTCTGCTGTCTCTATGTGTTAATGTGTTTTCTAATCTCTATGTGTTAAAGATACCTTTGTTGGATGCAGGATGTTTCATCTATCCGAAAGTGTTCAGGGTGTCTCCATCAGCAGCTGGGTCCCTACTCTCTGCCTTGCTCAGTGAGAGAGGCACCACTAGTGTTCCACAGAGGCCATCTTGGAAATCTTCTTTTTGCAATGTGTTTTCTGACACAACTTCTTCCATGTTTTCTTCATTTTGTTATACTGATTCAGAAGCACTCATCTCCATCAAGTGGATTTTTGTTAATTCTTCTGATGTGATATCTATTAGCTCTTGAATTTCTCCAAGCTCTGTATATTGAAACACTTCATCCTCCAACCTTTTCTTTTTGCCATACCCATAATCTCATTCATAATTTACTTTATTGGCTCCGTCATAAATCCTATGAAGTAATACACAACATCTGGACACAATTTTCTTCAGCAAAATATTGATTTTGAGGGGTTTGATGACTTTCACAGCTTTTTGCAGAACAGTATTTTCATATGGTCAATGTACTCCTTCCAAACTTTTATGATCTATCAAGGCTCTCTTCTATAGTGTTGACAATTATTTTTATAGGGTGTCATGTACAATGAGCCTTAAGGATTTTATAACTCCTTATCTAGAGCCTGAATTAGAAACATTGTGTTTCAGGGCAAGTATATCACTTTAACAATTTTGGTGTTGAACTCATGGGGTTCTGGGTGGCAGGGTGATTGTTCCAATATCAAAATAACTTTAAAAAGCAGTCTCTTACCAGCATGTCCCTCCTACAATAGGGACAAAGAATCTATGAAACCCATCCAGAAAAAGTGTTCTTGTTGTCCAGTCCTTCTTGTTGTACAAGAAAAAGACTGACAGCTGGTGTTTATTTTTCCCTTCAAGGCTCAGGGGTTAGCTTCAGAGAGAAGTACAGTCTTGATTATAAATCTGACGGTATTTGCACAAAACAGTAGTGTTAGCCTATCCCTTCCTGCCTAAAATCCTGGGACTTGCTTCTCTTCCTTACTAATAAATGTCCTTTGTGGCATTTTTTCTTTCCAGAAGAGGGCACTTTTATCTACAATAAAAACCTATTCATGTATACATAGCTCTCCTTAATGATTTTCTTAATGATGTCTTGTAACTAATCTGCAGCCTCTTGTACAGCAGAAGCTGCTTCCCTTATTATCTTGACATTTTTAAAATCAAAACTCTTTCTAAAATTATCAAACCATCCTTTACTGATATTGAATTTTCCAGCTTTAAATCCTTCATCTATCTTTTGCTTTGAGTTGCCATATGATAACTCTGCTTAAAAAATATTAGAATCCATAGGTATGTCACTCTTATAGCATACCATACCTACATAAAAGCTGCATTTTGAATATAAGCAAAAATAAAAGATTTCTTGCAAAATGTACAAGGTTTTTCACACCTTCTAGTGTAGCTGTATTTATGGCTTCACCACTTTCCTTTATCTTGAAATGAGGCAGCCACAGCAGCAAACCTCAATCTCTGGTACATATCAAACAATTTAGCTGTTTTCTTGTAATTTCATTACTTTGCTTCTTAGAAGCACTTTCAGCATCACAAGTGGCACTTCATATGGGTCCCATTGTATTATTCAAGGTTTACAATATTACACTAACAGTGATATAATATATATTGAGATTGTAAGTTTATTTTATTTTATTTTTGCATTATTATATACTAGCTTACTTTCTAATTCAAGAAGGCATTAAATACATTTTAATGATTAATTATTTTAATGAAATTTATTTACAACTTTTTCTTTGTTTGAAGTTTGTTTAAAAGTATTGCTTGCTCACAAAATTATTTTTCTGGAATTTTTTTGTTTCTTATTTAAAAGAAACAATTGGAGCAACACATAGTAACACTGCTAACAAAATAATAAAATAATAGGTTTATTAATTTCCAAATAGATGCATATCTGTTAGATTTGTTTAGTTTTACAGGACCTGCTAAAAAGATGTATATTCCCTGTGGCTTACACTTTAATAGAATTGTAAAGGCAGCAAAGGATTTCCTTATGAAGTCAGCTGTTATCCCATGTAGCTATTGATCATATGTGTGTGTGTGTGTGTGCATTTGTGTGTGTATGTGCATAGCATGTATGTATATGTGTGGGTATATATATATATATATATATATATGTATTTTTAAAATTTTAATATATATTTTTTATTTAAAAACTGTGGGGTATGGTTAAGGGTTAGGCTTATAAATATTCATTGTGCAGGTACCCTTGTTGATGAGGTTTGCCTCCCTTTCCCCAGACAGATATTGACTACCATTAATCCCACATCTCTTCCCCTCCCTGTCCCCCCCATAGTTTCCCACCATTGTCAATCCTTTTCTTACAGTATTATGGTAGTTATTCAAGGTCAAATGATTTGGGGAGAGTTCCATCTTTCTCAATCACCTGGAATACTTTCAGTAGGATTGGTATCAGTTCCTCGTTAAATGTCTTATAGAATTCTGCTGGAAAGTCATCTGGTCCAGGGCTTTTTTTTTTTTTTGTAGGTAGTTTTCTTATTACATAGTCAATTTCCTTGATTGTTATTGGTCTATTTATGGTCTCAATTTCTTCTTGTTTCAGCCTAGGCAGGTGTAATGTCAGAAGGTCCTCTATTTCCATAAGGTTTTCATGTTTGTTTCCATAGAAGTGTACATAGTAGTCTCTAATGATCTTTTGTATTTCTTCAGTGTCAGATGTGACTTTATCTTTTGTGTTTCAGATTGTGTTTATTTGGGCTTTTTCTCTCTTTTTCTTGGTCAGTCTAGCTAGGGGCCATAGATCTTGTTTATCCTTTCAAAGAACAAGCTTTTTGTCTCATTGATTTTCTGTATTATCTTATTGTCTTCTATGTCCCAGATTTGGACTTTTATTTTGGTGATCTGGATTCTTCTGCTACAGTTAGGGTTTGGTGGTCTTGCTTTTCCAGTTTCCTTAGGTGACTTGTTAGGCTGTTAATTGTGATCCTTCCATTTTTTTTTTCATGTGCTTTTGTAGAGATATGAATTCTTCTCTTACTACAGCTTTCATGGCATCCCAGAGATTTTGGTAGGATGTTGCTTCAATTCATTTGTTTATAGGTATCTTTTAATCTCTGTTTTGATTTCATCATTGACCCAGGAGTTGTTTAGTATCATGCTGTTTAGTGTCCATGTCTTTGTGGGTTTTGGGGGAACCTTATTGGTGTTGGTGTTTACTTTTATTCCATTGTGGTCCGTGAAGGTGCATGACAAAATTTCAATCTTTTGAAATTTGCTTATGCTTGATTTATGGCCAAGTATGTGATTGATCTTAGAGTACGTTCCATGCGGTGATGAGTAGAATGTGTATTCTGTGGTCTTTGGATAGAGGGTTCTGTAGGTATCAATTAAGTCCATTTGATCAAGAGTCACATTGAGGTTTTGGATCTCATTGCTGATTTTTTGTCCTGATGATCTGTCTAGGGTTGTGAGTGGGGTATTACAATCCCCAGCTATGATAATGTTTGAGTCAATATCTTTTTTGAGTTTGCCTAGAAGCTGCTTTATGAAAGTTGGCACTCCTATGTTGGGTGTGTATATGTTTAGGATAGATATTTCTTGTTGATGGATTGAACATTTTATCATTATGTAGTGGCCTTCTTTATCTTTTTTCATTTTTGATAGCTTATGGGTATTTTGTCTGAGATTAAGATTGCAACTTCTTTCTTTTGTGTTCCGTTCGCCTGAAATTTTGTTTCCCATCCTCTTACTTTGAGTCTGTGAGTGTCCTTTCTAGTGAGATGAGTCTCTTGGAGGCAATATATTCTTGCCTGGTGTTATTTTATCCATTTTGCCATTCTATGTCTTTTCAGTGATGCATTTAGTCCATTCATATTCAGGCTAATTATTGAACTGTGAGAGTTAATCCCTATCATAAGGTTCTTATAGAGTTGTTGTTGTTTCTGTTTACTTGTTGTCTTTCTTTTGGTTTGGGGGTTGGTTTATTTGTGTTTTTATTCCTTTTTTGCTGTACTCTTGTGAAGAACATTGTTGTTTTTTTTTCCTTTTCTTCTGTGTTTAATACTTTCTTAAGTGTTTCTTGTAGAGGTGGTCTGGTGGCAGTGTAAGTTCTTAGGGATTGAATATCTGGGAAAGATTTTAATCTCCCTCACTGATGAAGCTTTGCCCAGCTGGGTCAGTTATTCTTGGTTGAAGTTGTTTATCATTTAGAACTTTGAAGATAGGGCTCCAAGCTCTCCTAGCCTGAAGGGCTTCTGTACATAAATCTGCTGCTATTCTAATTGGTCTTCCCCTATAGGTAGTCTGACCTTTTTCTCTTGCTGCCTTTAGGATTTTTTCTTTAATACCTTATGTATCTGGGAGTTGGTCTTCTCATTTGTTGTCTTGCAGGGGTTCTCTGAATCCCTTGTGTTTGAATTTTCACATCACTGATGAGATGAGGAAAGTTTTCTTAAATAATTTCATGGAATGTTTGTTCCAGGGTGGTATCTGTCTCTCTTTCTGCCTCAGTCAGTCCAATTACTCTAAGGTTTGGTCTCTTGAAGTAATTGCTCATCACTTGAAGGTTTTGTTCTGCGTTTAAAACTTCTTTTCTATGTTTTTGATGCTTTGGATTAGTTCTATATTTTGGTCCTCAAGCTCTGAGATTCTTTCTTCTATTTGGCTATTTCTGCTTTCCATGCTCATCAGTTTATTATTTATTTCATTCACAGTATTCCTTACTACTGTTATCTCAGTTATCCACTCTTTACTAGTTTCCTCTTTTCTCTCTCCAATTCTTTTTAATCTCTTCATTAATTTCTTGATAACTGGGTTCATAGTTTGAGACCAGTCATTCTGGGGCTATTCATTGTTTGTATGTCAACGTCAGTTTTCTCAGTGTCTGACCTCCCAGGGGTTGTGACAGACCCATATTTTTCTTTTGGGTTTTCTTCATTTGTGTAGATTTTTCTCTCCCCCTTTCCCTCCCCTATTTTAATTCTGTTTTTCAGGGAAGGTGGGATTGCTTTTACTTCTTTTTGTTTAATCTCCTGTTCTTCCTTATGAGGGTCCTCTGACTTTGTTCACTTTTGAGGTTGGACTATGAGTTGGGGACTGTACTTTTTGCAGTTTGAGGTTTAATTGAGGGGGCAGCTGTGATTCAGAATCTATCTGCAGATCCCAGTATCCACCAACAGGTGTATGGGCACCCTGGAACCCACTTCCCACTGCCTTACAGTCTGTCCATGCAGTGAGGTTATAGGTTTGCTCCCTGGAACAAAAGGAGGTAATAAAAAGGAAAATAATAGAAGAAATGGGGTCAAGAGGAAGTTGGAGAGAGAGAAGAGTAAGAAGGAAAACAGACATACATACCAACTAACAAATGAAAAGAGACATAAGGCCAGAAAAGAGTAAAAAACAAACAAAAAAAATTCCCTAAAACATACTGGTAATCACACAAAGCAGTCCAATAAAATCATGCCTTTTGATGTGTTTTTTTTCCCCCCAACACAAGCAGGTAGTCTAAATCAAAAAGCAAATAAAAGTGAATAAAACAAACAGTCAAAACACTAAAATAAAAAATCAAAATAAGAAACCAGACTAGCTCTGGAGTCTTTCCTGAGTGTCTAAAGTCTCTTCAGCTCTGATCTCTAGCCCATCCCCTTTGCTCTCATTACAGCCAGATAGATTTACTCATAGATTGGGTAGGTTCCCTTGGCTTGCTGCCTTGCTGCCAGAGGACTGAGTTGTCTGTATCTGATTCAGCATAGGGGAGGGGCTTCTGTCTCCTGTTTTGGCATGGTTACCTTGGAATCAAGGTGGAGGCTGCTCGGAGATGGGTGGAGCAATGCAAATCTCTACCTGGAAAATGGCTGCGGTGTGTGGCTCCTCTTTCACTGATCCTTTCTCTTGACTCGTCCTTTCTCTCTACTCATCCAGTCCATAGATGATCCACTAAGACTGGTGATGATGTGTGTCCAGCATCAGGCACTGGGAACCAGCAATATGACTGGGCGTTGCATTTTGTGTGCACTGGCGGCTTGGGGTAGAGGAGGGAGCTGGGAATTCCCTGGGCCAGAGCTGAGAGCTGCAGCATCAGCAGCTGTTCAGCACCTGGTAGCAAACAGCAGTAGCCCCTTGCAGAGGCTGTAGTGCCAGGGAGGTTGTTTGCTGCATGGGACTGGCTATAGCAGCCACTCCCCTTGTAGGCAGGAGATGTGGGTGCACATGAACTGCCTTCAGGAGCCATCTTTTGTGGAGATGGTCATAGTTCAACTTGTCCCATTGCCATCTTGCTGAGCGTCCATAAGTTTTTTTTGCAGCAATATAAAATATACTGGATAGATGGACTGCTCACTGGCAGATGCTTAGCATTAAAAAGTATTTTAAACAGATACTCATAGTACTTGAGCTAACCCCAATAGCAATA
Source organism: Carlito syrichta (assembly GCF_000164805.1). NCBI lineage: Eukaryota > Metazoa > Chordata > Mammalia > Primates > Tarsiidae > Carlito > Carlito syrichta. The sequence continues at coordinate 219,935 of NW_006997666.1, read as the reverse complement.
TGAAGAGATTATGAACTTATTACAGTAGGAGAGTATGTACAATTGCAACTATTATTTAACACTGTATCTTTTTTTTAACATTTATCTTGACTGCATATGGCACCATCTATGGTCTTTAACTGTGTGAGTTTTTATAATTTCTAACTTTTCAGTATATTTATATATATTACATGGTGTATTTTATGGCAATACATGATAAAATGTATAACTATACTGGATTTTACTTTTGAAGGTTTAAAAGATGATGTATCAAGTTTCTTGAGGGGAGTTGTCCTCTCTGTCTTTCCTATTGGTGTAGCCTACTATCTGGCAAAATAACCTGCATATAAAAGCACTCATTACATGAAGAATGAATGATAAGAATAAAATAAATAAGTGAAAAATTTATTCCTGATGAAATCTGAGCAATGACCAAAAAATATTATTTAACTCTGATTCTGCATCTAATAGCCTCCCAAGGCAGAAATATCATTTTACATTAGAATAACACCTTAGATATTTATTATGGCACAAGATAGGATCAGGAACAAAAAGAGGCTTTTTACAACATTTTTATGGCTTGTTCACTTTTTACATTTTATGACCTCATAGTTGTTGTAGCATGTAATGATTTAGTACATTTAGCAGAACACTTTGTAAAAATACTTTATAGTTAAAATAGTGTAGTAAAAGAAGACTTTGATGACAATCAATGACTTGAACTTTCAAGCTTTTACAAAATTTTTGTAGTATATGTGTGAGGAGAAATCATTACTATGGTTTTATATAAGACATCAAGCTATCCATGTAAACAGTATGATTTCCTTTCAATCTTAAGATATTCAAAATAATCCAAGCAAACACTTGAAATATCATCTATTCTTCTATAATAAATTCATACTGAATCAACAAGCTCTTGATTATTGTTAAGAAACAATTTAATTATTTGCCATTATCATCATTATGCTTCCTGAAAATAAATGGAGGATTGAAATTGAAATTGTTTTGCTCAAAAGTTTGAAGAACTATAAACCTCTTCTATCCACATTATGTTGTTTATCATCATAAAACCTTCTGAGTATTTAAGGCAAATATCTACCTGTTAGTCGTGTTTGTTTCATGACATACACACTTCAGTTTTATTTCCCTATTTTGGCAGCTGGCTTGCTATAGGGTATAATGCAACAAAGTCAGAATTCCTTATCTCATCTCTGCTGGGTTCTTAACTTACACAAAATGTAACATTAAGCCAAAAGGGAAATTTAGCACAAGTCTAGATTTATTGCAGCTGGATTTTCCTATGTATGGATTTCAGAGAAAGAAGTGCAGGCAGTTCAAGCATGCTGAAATGTACAAAACGTTCTGTTAGCCAGAATACAAGTAGATAGATAAAGAAGGTAATTATGAAGATGGGTCTTTATCTTTAATACATATTTCTTAAGGAATACATTTTTTTACCCTCAGAAAAATGGATCAATTGACACAAAGAGATACCTGCCATACTCTCTGCAACAAAACTGTTGCTGTTCCTTTCCCAGAAAACTAATCACTTCTTGACCAGTGCCAGGGATAAAGTTGGATAGGCTAAGTTAAAAGAATATATAATTTATTACTATTTCTTCCCAAAAAAGGTGTGACATAAATGGTAAAGCTACCAAGGTTTCAAAGCTAACTATAAGCAAAGAGTGGTTAAGAATTCAAAAGTCAATATGGCACCGCTCTTCCTTTCTAGAAGGTGCATTTTGGTAAAAGAGGTAAACACTTTCACCATAATTTAGGACCAAACATGACAAATTCTATTGATTTGGTACAAGCAATGGGCTAAGAAAGTCCAAGGATTGTGGAGGGTAATTTTGGCTGCAGGCCTGGGAAACTGCTGAGAGATGGAAATTGAGACAGACTTTAAAGAGAAAGACTCAGGAGGACTTTTCTGGATGTGAGCATAAAGAAGGCAAAGCAATCAGGGATAACAAAAAAATGAGAAAAAGTATTTCTCATTTTAAATGATATAGAGTCAGGATTATATACTTGGAAAAAATGCTGCAGTCAATTTATTTTGTGGGTCTTCAAATCACATTTCTTGTTCTAAAAATAGAAGTATCTCTAAGAGATGAAAGCAAAGAGGAGGATATTTTGTTGAAAACTTAAATTTCCGTGCTAGTAGTCATTTTTAAGACTCAACTTTACCAAAAATGAAATCATTTGTTGCAAAAAGCATGTAATATCCACTTTGTCAGAAATCATTGTAGATGGAAGTCAGGTTTGAGAGTTTTGATTTCTAGTACAACAATTTTTGCCTTACCCTACTACTACCAAATATATTTTTATCTAGAAAAACTGAGCTAATTTTTCCAAATTAAAATAATAACATCTAATATTAATAGTATCAAAGCATCATTTTCTTTTTATTTTATTTATTTTATTTATTTTTTTATTTTTTGAGTTGGAGTCTCACTCTGTCGCCAGACTGGAGTGCCGTGGCCGCTCCAGGCCACCGCAGCCTCGACCTGCTGGACTCCGGCGATCCTTCCACCTCAGCCTTCCAAGTAGCCAGAACTACAGGCATGTGCTACCATGCCCAGCTGATTTTTTGATTTATTGTAGAGATGAGGTCTCACTGCCCTGGTGGGTCTCGAACCCGCGGGCTCAGGTAATTCGCTCACCTCAGCCTCCCAAAGGCACAGGATTACAGGCTGAGCCACCAAGCCCGGCTCATTTTCTTTTTATTTAACAAATTATTTTACATATGATTAATAAACTTTTACATTGTGCTAGGCATTGCTTCTATACATGAAAAATATAGAAGGAAACAGTGTATTACTCCTTACAGCTACTGAAATGAAGGAGAAGGAGAAGGAAGAAGAAGGAAGAGAAGGAGAAGAAGAAGACAAAAAAGAAGGAGGAGGAGGAGGAGAGGAAGAAGAAGAGGAAGAGGAAGAAGAGGAAGAGGAGGAGGAGGAGAAAGAAGAAACAGAGTAGAGTCCCATTTACATGAAGTGTGAATTCCAGAAGTTAAGAGAAGAAGATTGATGAGAAAAGAGGAAATGTTGACCAAATGCTGCAGTTTTAGTTAGGAGAATATGCTTAAGTGATCTGTTACACTAATAAAGAATATATCGTATATATTAAAATTGCTTAAAGACTAGATTTTAAATGTTTTACCTCCACAAAAATAATGAGACTATGAGAAGATGACGTTATTAATTAGCTGGATTTAATTATTCTTCATTGTAGTTGGGCCCAGTGCTTTAGTGTTCCCAGCTACTTCAGAAACAGAAGCTGAAGGATTGCTTGAGACTAAGAGTTTTAGGCTGTAGTGCCTAATAATGTCACCTGTGAAAAACCACTGCACGCCAGGCTGGGCAACATAGTAAGACCCCTATCTCTAAAATAAACAAATAAAAAATTTAAAAACAATTATGCCACATTGTAAACAAATATCAAAAGATCACATAATACCATCCAAGTACATATAATTACTATTTGTCAATTAAAATTAAATTAGATTATAAAAATAGAAAATAGGCATGGATTACACTGGAAGAATTTTTTAAGAAGTATTATTAGTAATATTACATTATTATTAGCATGATGTCATTATTTTCAACAGAACAACTGAAACATGTTTGTAGTTAAGATAAAATATAGAAAAGTCATCAAGAATGTGGTTTCTGTTACTAAACTATCAGTATTTAATCTAGACATACTTCATATTGACTGAATGTTTGTACATTACCTAACCTCTCTGTGCTTCAGTTTCCTCATTTGTAAAATTGGATAACTATGATGCTGAGTTCACAGGGTTGTTTTAAGGATTAAATGAGATGATACATGTAAAACATCTTAGAACAATGTCTGAAATGTAGCCAGAATTTATGATCGACTTATCTGCCATTGTCTTTTTTTAATTTACTTTTGTTGCTGTTCTTCCCATGGTCGTAGTCCTTTTCTAGTCTTATTTTTAACTTTGCTATTGGGATATAATTTGCAAACAAATAATGGGCAAAGGCTAAAGCTATTGAAATAAGAAGAAAAGGAGCCGGGCTCGGTGGCTCAGCCTGTAATCCCGTGCTTTGGGAGGCTGAGGTGAGTGGATTGCCTGAACCAGAGAGTTCAAGACCCACCTGGGCAACTTGGCGAGACCTCATCTCTACAATAAATCAAAAAAATTAGCCAGGCGTGGTAGCGCGCGCCTATAATTTCAGCT
>NW_006997666.1:200412-215526 GCF_000164805.1 Carlito syrichta | reverse complement strand
AGAAGAAGAGAAAGAAAGAAAGAAAGAAAGAAAGAAAGAAAGAAAGAAAGAAAGAAAGAAAGAAAGAAAGAAAGAAAGAAAGAAAGAAAGAAAGAAAGAAAGAAAGAAAGAAAGAAAGAAAGAAAAAGAAACCGAGAAAGGTCCTATTTACAAAAGAAGTGTGGATTCCAAAAGTTTAGGGAAAAGGATGGAGGAGAAGAGAAAAGGTGTTGACAAAATATTGTGAAGTTTTAGTTAGAAAGAATAAGCTTTCGTGATCTAACATAAGATAGTTACTATAATAAATAATAATATATTGTATATTTCATACTTGTTGAAAGATTAGATGATAATTGTTTTACCCCCACAAAAATGAAAGATACCTAAAGTGTAAAATTGATAAGGTCTGAGATAGGTATACCTCAAGAAACCTTCCACCACAATCAAGATAGTGAATATTATCTATCACCCCTCCAAAGTCTTTTCATGTCCCGTTGGAATACAACCTTTCACATCCTTCCATCCTTTACCTGTTCCTAGTTAACCAGTAGAGACTACATTTGCATTTTCTGGAATTTTATGTAAACTGAACTACACAAGTGTTTTTCGTTTTGTTTTTGTCTGACTCTTTTACTCTACATAATTATGCTGAACTTCATTCATATCGCATGTAGCAGTTTTTTCTTTATACCTGGGGTCCTCAACCCCCTGGCCATGGGTCAATACCAGTCCATGGCCTGTCAGGAACCCAGATGCACAGCAGGAGGTGAGCAGTGGCCCAGCAAGCAAGCAGAGCTTCATCTGTATTTACAACCCGTCCCCATCGTATGCCATTCTTATCTTTCTGTCTTGTTAGTGTACATGAGAGAAAGGTATAATTTATCAGCACCTACTAAAATTTCTTCTTTTGTTCATGCTGCAGTAGATGTGAATGAGACTGCTGGATTGACAATGTGTTTTCTTCTTATTCCCTAATGAGAATCCTAATTTTGTTTTAACCTTGATATACCCAGTGTTAAAAGAAAATCTACATTTTCCATTTCTATCACTAACATTAGTTTCTTATAGGAGCACGAACCCTATTGTGAACTACGTAGGCCAGGGATCTAGGTTGCCTGCTCATAATGAGAATCTAATGCCTGATGATGCCTGCCCCATCTTGCCTCTCAAAATGTTGGATGCTGTGATTTAATACTACAAGAAATATACTATTGTACCAATGATGCCATACTTTGTTGATAGAAAAATCTGTTGCTTTTAGTTTGGGGCTGATGCCAATGAAACTCCAAAGGACATTCATGTATGAGTCTTTGTGAAAACATATTGAATTACTTTTCATGTGCTCATTTGTAATTAGTACATCTTTTTGGATGAAGTGTCTGATCTAAACTTTTACACACTTTTTTTTCTCATTGAATTTCAAGAGTTTTAATATATTCTGGATACACTTCCTTATGGTTTGAAAGCATTGACATTAGTATCTTGAACTGTGCAGCAGATTTATCCTTTATGTAAAATGATCCTGGAAAATGTCTTCCCTTGTCTTACACAGAGAGATATTTGATCTTATACAACCTATATGAATTTTCTACTCTCTTCCTTGAGTCTTCTGGGAAAATACTTCTTTCTTTGGATTTCTAGGACACCTAGAATTTTGCTAAATTTCAGAATATGATAGATAACCTTTCTGCCATGCTTATCATTCTGTCTTGTTAGTGTACATGAGAGAAAGGTATAATTTATCAGCACCCACTAAAATTTCTTCTTTTGTTTATGCTGCAATAGATGTGAATGAGTACTGGATTGACAATGTATCTTCTTATTCCCTAATGAGAATCCTAATTTTGTTTTAACCTTGATATACCCAGCGTTAAAAGAAAATCTACATTTTCCCTTCATTTTCTGGGCACTTCTTTCTTTTTTTTTTTGAGTCGGAATCTCACTCTGTTGCCCAGACTGGAGTGCAGTGGCTGCTCCCGGCCACTGCAGCCTCGACCTGCTGGGCTCCGGTGATCCTTCCACCTCAGCCTTCCAAGTAGCCGGAATTACAGGCACGCGCTACCATGCCTGGCTAATTTTTTAATTTTATTGTAGAGATGAAGTCTCGCCTGCCCAGGCGTGTCTCGAACCTGCGGGCTCAGGCAATCCACTCACCTCAGCCTCCCAAAGGCGCAGGATTACAGGCTGAGCCACCGAGCCCGGCTTTCTTATTCCTTCAGAAAATTCAAACAAAATGCCTGGTGATGAAATAGCTATTCTGCATCTATAAAGAAAAGACGAAGTAAATTATTGAGATTTTATATTTGATGTCTTTGGATTTCTGCAACAACATCATCTACTGTCTAATTCTTACTTCTACTTAAAAATAACAGCCTATACATATATAGAAACCTATATATAATTATATATTTATTTATTTTTGTTAAATGGATATATATTCTGTATATTCTTTATATGCAACTGAACTTAGTCATTCACTAATATGGCAAATATTACCAATGTTTCTATTACAGTGGTTCATATGACCTATGATACATTTTACAGTGAATATTTAGACTGTTGTATTTTATCTTGGTTATCCTAAGATATTAAAGGTACTTTTTGGTTCATATAACAGGAAGTCAGGAGAAAGGTAAGCAATCTGACTGCATTCATCAAAACTCTTCCTTGTTGCTCCGAAATATTTTGTATATGCTTTTCCTCTTCAGGCTGACATGCAGAAAACTACAGCTCTTCTTGGCCATGCATATTCATACTTTCTAAAAAGAGGAAGAAGAAATAGGAGGTGGAGGAAGAGGAAGGAGAAGAGGAACAACAACAACAAAACAGAAACACTTTCCAAATTTGTCTCAAAAGAAAGAAGGCAAGACCCACAGAAAACCATCTACAGCAGCTGTTCCCATCCCCAGATCAAAGACCAGTACCTAATATTAGTGACCTGTTAGGAACATGGCTACACAGCAAGAGGTAAGTAGGCAAGCCAGTGAAGTTTCATTTGTATTTACAACCCCTCCCCACTGGCATTACTAACTGAGCTCCACCTCCTGTCAGATCAGCGCTAAAAAATCTACTTCCGTTTTCAACATCTTATCTTTGTGAAGCAGGGTTTTCTTCAGTTACAGCAAACAAAATGAAATTACAGAGTAGACTGAACATAAACAACACAGTTTGAGTGTCATTGTCTCCCATCACCCCAGATAGGACTGTCTAGTTGAGGGAAGAAAAATTCAGGGATCCCACTGATTCTGAATTAAGGTGAGTTGCAGAATTATTTCATTATATATTACAATGTAATAGTAACAAAAATAAAGTGTACATTAAGTGTATTGCGTTTGAATCATCCCCAAAACCACCGGTCCCTGATGCCAAAAATGTTGGGGACCACTGATCTGTAGCACTAATTTATGTAGCTATGAGATTAACAAGCACTGAAGCTTAGATCGTTCTCTGTGTAAGTTAATTTCTAGCAACAAAGTAATATTAGTTACATTGGCTTGCTCAGATGAGTGAATTTCAAACTTACTTGACAAATTTCATGAAGGAAAGATAAGTATTTACATTGTGAAGCAATAGGCACATTTGTACATACCATAAACATATGCTGCTAAAACCAGTTTCCCAGATAACAAAATTCCACTTTGTAATATATTTAAATTCTGTTTATAAATTGATTTGACAACCAACCCACAAATAGGTCACAACCTTTGTAAAATTTTGCGTTAGACTAATCATTGTCTAGCTATATGGTTAATATGATATATGATGCAATAGAGTGGGAAAATATTAGTGAAACAACCAAATAGCCCTTAATACCCTCAAATACCTCAAAATCACACACACACACACACACACACACACACACACACACACACACACACACACTTGTTTACTGATTCTAGGGACTGAAAGAGAGGGTTTACAAACAATGAGTTTCACATTATGTTGTTTTACCATAAGGGGAAATAAAAGACTTTGATAGGGAAAGAACTTGAGGGGTTATTTTAATTCAATGTCTACTATTCATAGAAATGTTCATGGTGAAATGCCTATCAGAAAGTATATGACCAAGTACATACATACTGAATGCTGTGATCAGGCTATCTTATATTTTAAAATTCCAATATAAAACTTAAGAAAAATTTGCTATCCACTTGAACGTTTGGTATTATTTCTTTGGAAACTTATTGATTGTTTTAAGCATAGTAGCAGAGAGTGATAAAGAGACAGAAACAGTGATGGAATCTTGTCTGCTTGATTTTTTTGAATGCTTTAAATTTTTGGAGCAGTTCAGTTTTCAGAAAAATTGAGATACCATTACAGAGATTTCCTAGACCCATACCTCCCCCGTTGTCAACATGTCTTACCAGAGTGCTACAATTGTTACAACTGACTAATCTACATAAACATACCATTATCACCTAGTTTATAGTTTACATTAGAGTATATTATTGGTTTTATAAATTCTACTGGTTTGAACAAATTTGTTTAACTATCCAACATTACAGTATCATATGGAGTATTTTCACTGCCCTAAAAATTTTCAGTGCTCTACCTATTCTTCTTTCTCTTCCTCCAGCTCCCAGCAACCCCTCATCTTTATATTGTTTTCATAGATTTATCTTCTCTGGAATGCGATATGGTTGCAATCATACTGTAGACTTTCTGTATTGGCTTTTTTCATTTGATATGTATTAAAGTTTCCGCTATGTCTTATGTCTTGATTGCTAACTTCTTTTTAGTGTTGAATAATATTCCATTGTCTGGCTGTACCACAGTTTACTTTTCCATTCACCTATGAAAAGACATTCCAAGTTTTAACAATAATGACTAAAGCTGTTCTAAACACCTGTATACAGATCTTTGTTTAACTATGGTTTTTTTTTTTTTTTTAATTCTTTGGGTAAATATCAAGGAGTGTGATTGCTGAATCATACAGTAAATGTATTTTTAGTGTTTAGTTTTTTCTTTAAAGCAGGATTTATTGAGAGGACAGAAAAGCTCCCACAGTGGGAGGGGACCCAAAGGGTTGCCCACATTTTTAGTCTTATAAGAAGCTACAAAATTATTCTCCAAAGTGACTGTACCATTTTGCATTACCATCAGCAATAAATGAACATCACTATTGCTCCACATCTCTACTAGAGTCTGATGTTGTAAGTGTTCTGGATTTTGGCCAGTCTAATAAATGTGTATTGGTGTCACATTGTGGTTTTATTTTGCATTTTCCTGATGGCATATAATGTGAGACATCTTTTTATTTGCTTATTTGATATCTATGTATCTTTTTATTAAGGTATTTAGCCCATTTTTAAATCTTGTTTTCTTATTGTTGAGTTTTATGAGTTTTATGGATAACAGTCTTTTGTAAGATATGTTTCAGGCATAGACTTTCTCATAGCCTTTGGCTTGCTTCCTTATTCTCTTGACTTTATCTTTTGCAGAAGATTTTAATTTCAGTGAAATTCAAATTATCAATTATTTCCTTTGTAAATTGTGCCTTTGGTATTCATATATAAAAAATTATGACTGCAGAGACAAGAAGATTGCCTGAACTCAGGGGTTCATGGCCAGCCTGGACAACTTGGTGAGATTTTGTCTCCACAATAAATAAAAAAAATTAGTTCCAGCTACTTAGAAGGCTGAGGTAGAAGAATCACCTGAGCCCAGCAGGTTGAGGCTGTGGTGGCCCTGAGTATGCCACTGCATACTGTGTGACAGAGTGAAACTCCAACTCAAAAAAAAAGTCATCACTATATTTATGTTCATCTAGGTTTTCTCTTATGTTATATTTTTGAAGTTTTATACATTTGTATTTTATATTTATGTCTGTGATCCACTTTGAGTTAAATTTTAAGGGATGGAAGATGTATGTAGAGATTAATTTCTTTACGTAAGGATATTTCATGATTTTCTCATTATTGAGAAGACAGTCTTTGCCCCATTATATTACCTTTGCTGTTTTGTCAAAGATTAGTAAGCTGTGTTTATGTAGGTCTATTTCTGGACTCTCTACTATGTTTCATTGATCTATTGATCTATCTTCTTTCCTATACCACATCAACTTGATTACTATAACTTTACTAGCAAGGTAACATCAGTCCTTCAATTTTGTTCTTCAATATTGTGTTGGGTATTCTGGGTCTTTTGCTGCTTGCTTTTTCAAGCCTGGACTTGTTGTTTTATGAACAGTCACAGAATACTGATCAATAATTTACAAGCAATTATTGGGAACATTTGATTAGGAATTTATCATAATATAGATTTGCATTTCTAGAGTTTGTTTTGTTTGTTTGTTTTCTTAGTTAAAATGAATTCATTTGATGTGTCTATTCTGTTTGCACATTCCTGAAAACTTACATGCAGTAAAAACTTATGTGAGTTGAGCTCACCATTTAGACTGCCTGTGTGTGACCAGTGATGTTTTGAGTAGTTGCTTATCCAAATGATGTATCAATTTACAAGCAGTATATTTGAATGTATGCAGAATTTATTAATCCATAAGTCACTTCAAGATATTACAAAGTTTCAGGATCCTCACTATGTGTTTGTATTTTTAAATTAGAAAATTCAGGAAATATTTTTAATCTATATTAATATTATGACAAGTCCTAGAAACAGCTTATTGGAATAGAATTCTAAAATCAACCTGTTTCCTTGATATTTTTGTTTATTTGAAGAAAAATATTTTAAAAAGCAAGCATTGCCAGGGGCAGTGGCTTATGCCTGTAATCCCAACATTTTGGGAGGTGGAGGCAAAGAGGATTGAGCCCAGGAGTTCGAGATCAGCCTGCACAATTTGGCGAGAGCTCATCTTTACAACACAATAAAAAAATTAGCTGGACGTGATGGTCCACACCTGTGGTTCCAGCTACTTGGAAAACGGAGGCAGAAGGATCACCTGAGCCCAACGGGTCAAGGTTGTGGCTGTGAGTATGTCACTGCCCTTCAGCTTGGGCAATGGAGTGAGACTCTGACTCAAAAAAAAAAAAAAAAAATAAGCGTTGTGGATCTTTAAAAAATATATTAGTCTAGATATACATTAGTTCTATAATTAGTTAAAAACAAATAACTAGGGCTCTTTCTAACTCAATTGTCTTTTTCCTTCTAATATTAGTCTAATATTATTATTATAATTGATGTAATTTTTGCCTAAAGACATCTGAGAGTGACACAATGCATTATGTTTTAAACTGAGAAGATTTCAGTTATCTGAAACAATAACTATTTATTTTGGTTACCAAATGTAACAAAAAATCTCAGACTTCTTTTTTGATGTAAAGTCTGGCATATATTAGGTGATTTAATATTAGTTAAATCATTCATTTACTCACAAAGTAGTATTCTCAGGTGTTTGGTATAAAGGATATCTTACTTTCAGACCCGGGTTATGCTATATCATAAAAGGTAAAGCTATATGAATGAAAATGCAATCTATTATTGGTGTGAAATATATATAAATACAATGCTTACCTCACAAAGTTGCCAGTTTCAAGAAGCCATTTAGCCTTCTGATTTGGAACATTTGTAAATATATATATAATATATATGGCATATATAAATTATGCGGATCTATGTTTTAAATATGTTTACACAAGATGAGGTTAAATATGTCAAGCAAATTCATTATTAACTTATTCGAAAAAATTGAATTTATCATAAATTTATGAGAAATAATTAACAAATTCAACATTTATGCTAATTTCTTTCATCATGCAAAACTATGAGTACAATTATAAAGTGTCAAACACAAAATGTATCTTAAAAATTTTTAAAGAAATTTTTTATTAAACTACATTTTATACCTACATTAGTTATTACCTTGCATTTATTAGCTGATATTTATGATGTCTCAATCTTTGTCCAATTGGATTAATAATTTTTTGTGGTTGTGAACTGAGCATTTGCGCTTTAATATTCTATTCAATGTACTTTACTGAATTAATAATTTTTTTTACTTTAACAATACAGTAGATTACCACATCCTTCTCTTTTCATTGTCTTCCCTTTTGCCCATTCCTGTACCAATATTTGTATTTTACTTTATTTTGTTTCTTTCATGTCAAAAGTTTAATTACCCATGTTTTTTGGTAAAATGAAATATTCTTCATTGTCTGACTAGGGTAAAGTATGCTGAGGAAAAACACCAAATGTAATTGTAATATAAATCAGGTGAAAATGATTCTCTCTACAACATCTGAGAAATTATTTTGGGTCCAAAAGATAGTGTTTTTATTTTTCATATTTTGACATGCTTATGAAGCTGAATACTTCTTTGTTTCATTTACTCTGACCTAACAAAATATAGTACAAATGGAAGAATTGGAGAAATAGTTACAAAACAATATGTCTATACACGTGCACTCACATATATGTACACACATATACATATGCATGTGCATATGCGCATATCACATAGGGACATAAATTAAAGTATACTCACTTGAAATTTAAAAAGTTGAGATCTGGAATACAATAGTTTGCATCACAAAGATGCCAGTTTTAAGGAGCTATTTAGCCTTCTAGCTTGGAACATACTGTAATTGGATATCTTTTCTTATGGGAATTAAAATGGAAAAGTATATTTCTTACATTTAAATTTCTAAATTGTTAAACATAATTTAGTTTTTAAAAAAAGTCTTCAGGTAATTTATGTGTAATTATTATGTTGTTGCTATATATGTCTGAGTCTGTCTATAATCCATATTCTCATACATATTCTTTATTTGAAAATATATGCGCCGGGCTCAGTGGCTCAGCCTGTAATCCCGCGCCTTTGGGAGGCTGAGGTGAGTGGATTGCCTGAGCCCGCGGATTCGAGTCCCGCCTGGGCAGGCGAGACCTCACTCTACAATAAATCAAAAAATTAGCTGGGCGTGGTAGCGCGCCTGTAATTCCGGCTACTCGCAAGGCTGAAGCGGAAGGATCTCCGGAGCCCAGCAGGTCAAGGCTGGTGACTGGGAGCGGCCACTGCACTCCAGTCTGGGTGACAGAGTGAGACTCCAACTCAAAAAAAAAAAAAAAAAGAAAATATATGCATTGTGTTATACATCAACATCAACTCACTTGTACAACTTCATGGAAGTAGTATCATCTAAAAGAGAACAACTTTGTTAATAAATTAATAGAACATTTGATCACACTTTTTTGTGACTCACAACCCATTTTTATTATATTTATTAGAGAATTTGTGAAAATAGATAATGTGAAATCACTTTAATTTCTGAAGATATTTATGTTTTTATGTTGATATATGCATAATGTGAATTATTTTACATTTCTGAGTGTACTGTTTTTAAGAAACTAAAAAGTCTGAGAGAGAAAGTTTGTTCCTTGAAGAAGACCATAAATGGGAAAAAAAAAGTTCTTAAAGTTTGGGGATTTGCAAAGTACCAGATTCAATATACTTTATAACTGTATCGGTGGTAATATAGAACAGTTGGGAATTGGTTGTTTATGCTACAGCCACCATTAAAGGACATCATTTAATATTGGAATATTTGACTAAAAACCAAAACGTGAGAGCCTGTAACAAGAAATATCTAGAAATAAAGTATTGGTCATAGTAGGAAATTATATGCTACAGAAAAAAATACGTTAAGTGAATTTTTAAAATATTTAATTGTTTCTTACACATACAAGTATGTAATGCATGTTTTGGCTGATTCCGTTTCATGAAGGGAACTCAGATAATGGAGGCTACATTGTTAAACCATTCTCTGTAAAAATGAGGTGCTTTGTAGCAGGATAAGAGGTAGAAAAAAAAATATATAATTATATAGCCTAGGTGCATATCATTTTACCCACATCACTAGTATAAGAACAAGTTATAATTTATTATATTATTATTTTATCATATTAGTAATAACATGTAGTCATTTAATAATAATTAAATGTATTGGTTAATAGATAATTAATTTTAATTTATTAATAAATAAATAATATTATATTATTGTATTACATCTATATTAAGTAAAATATTTTTTTAAATGTATTTTTCTCTGTGAGTTCCAAAAAGGAGCCAGATCATGGTAAACACTAATCATATGTGTCATAGACAAATGATCATATTTACATCATTCTAGTTGATTAAATATGATTAGAATGATTGGATATATTTATGTATGCAGCTATTACATTAAAATGTATTAGATAAAATATACATGTATTACATAAAATACATTCATGTGTAAATTATATGAAATAATAGCAAAGTAATTTTTATTAGTGAAAGTTGTTCTGAGAAACAGAATTTATAAGATATATATTGACATATAAGATAAAATGTATTGTGGGAATTGGCTCACAAAATTACAGAAGCCAAGAAGCCCCATGGTATGCTATCTGTAAGCTGGACAACCAGGGACACAGTTTGTATAATTCAGTATGAGTCAGAAAGTGGGAGAAACAGGATTATTGATGTCCCAGGGCAGAAGATAAATGGATGTTCCATTTCAAGAAGAGGGAAGGATAATTTGCCCTTTCTGTACTTTTTATTCTATTTGAGCACTCAATATATTGGGTAGCTCCCAACCGAATTGATGTGGACATATCTTCTTATTTACTCAGTCTGTTGATTTAAATATTAATCTCTTTCGGAAATACCTTCATGAAAACACCCAGAAATAATATTTTACCAGATACTTGGGCATCTCTTAACTCAGTCAAGTGTATACATAAAATGAATCATTACATATCTTTAAACAATGGAAACATATTTACATGAATTAAATGTTAATATGTTTTCAGATCCCTGAAAAAAATTTGTTCAGTTATTAAAATTATAGTCTTGAAGACTACAACAAAAACAGAAGATTTTGTAGTAAATATGAAAGAACAGAGCAAAATATAAAATTTTGTTTCCTATTTTAGCTATTAAATGCAGATATCTCTCTAACAAACTGATTTCATTTCCTTTGAATATATGCCTAGTAGAGAGATTTTTGAATCATATGGAGGTTTTCAAAACTTTTTTGAGGAGTATCTATACTGCTTTTAATAATGGCTGTACCAATTTATATTCCTACCATCAGTGTACAAGAGTTCCATCGACAAACAAATGGGTAAAGAAATTGTGGCACATGTATATAATTACAAGAGATGCTCAAAGTGGTTACCATCAGTGCCTAGACACTTCTGAAAAGTGCTTCAAAAAGTAATACATAGATAACATCTCTTAAAATGTGTATACATGTTTTGGTATCCCCAGTATATAATGGAGTATCATTTCACTTTTAAAAAGGAGATACTGCATTTCTGATAGCATGGTGAATCTGGAGAAAATCATACTAAGTGAAATATGACAGACACAGAAATAAAAATATGATTTATAATCTCACGTATATGTGAAATGTAAAGAGAGTCATAAGCATAGCAATAGAAAGTAGAATGGTGGTTACCAGGAACAGGGAGAAAAAAAAGGAGAAAAGTAGATCAAGGGTGCTAACTTGTAGTTCTATAGGATGAATAAATCTAGAGATTAAATGTACAGTATGAGGAATATCATTGATAATATTGTATTGTATACTGAACATTTGGTAAGAAAATATTTTAGGAGCTCTCATCACACATACATACACACTCTACACATACACACACACACATATACACACACAAAGGTAACTATGGAGAAATATGACTATATTAATTAGCTTAATAGTCATAATCATTTCACATTTTTATGTATATTAAAACACCTAAATAAATACAATGAAGTGAATAAAATATGGAATAGCATTCAAAATGATTGTAGCTATAAAAAATACATGAACTTTCACTTCTTAGTATAATTAGCACTCTACAAGACGATACTTTTCCCACTATAAAATCTAGATATAACAAAGAGCAACAACTATAAAATTTAGGCATACTAAACAGAGTACTGGTCAGTAAATACAAAGTAACATGCTAACAGGAATGGTTGGGGACTTAATACTTCCTTGAAGGGGGAGATGTGATTCATACAAGTTAAAAATCATCACACTTTTTAGCTAATTTCAGTCTCTGTACAACACATGCATTGACCTTATAGTTGTTATGGAAAAACTGTAATCTTTCTGCCCTACAGAATGTCTAGGGTACAGTCTAAAACTACCTAACATGGGAAAAATCAAGAAATGAAAAACATTCGCAAAGGAAAGAAAATCAACCAAATGTGACCTCAAATTTTTTAGCAGAGTGTTGCAACTAACAAAGAAGTATTTAGCACAGCTATTGTAAGTATCCTGAATGGGGCAAAACCCAATATATGTTCAGTGAGAGAACTTTACAGCAGAAACATATAAATTTTATTGAATAAACAAATACAATAAAAAAGAACCAAACAGAAATTCTGAAAATTGAAGAATACATTTATGAATGGCAGTTTCATCGGATGAACTTAACCACTGAATGGAGATGGCAGAGTGAAATAGTATGTGAACTTGAACACAGGATGCTAGAAATAATTCAAGATAAAAAACAAAAAAGAAAGTGATTTATAAACAATGAATAGAGCATCAGGGCCTGCCTGATGACAACAAAAAGGCACAACTATGTTTAATTAAAAAGATAGAAAAAAGAAGAGAAATCGGTCAACATATTTGAAAAAATAATGACTCCAAATTTCCCAAGTGTAATGAAATCCAGAAGTTTGCAGATATAGGATGGTAAAAAAACTCAAGGCAGAACAAACACAAAAATGTCCATGTCAAGGCACATAGTTTATGTGTGATGCTATAGAGAAATTCCTGAGACTGAGCAATTTATACAGAAAAGAGTTTTATTTGACTCACAATTCTGAGGCCTGGAAAAGTTCAAGATTGGGCATCTCCATTGGTCAAGGGACACAGCTGCTTCTACTCATGGCAGAAGGTTAAAAGGAACTGATGCATGCAGAGATCACATGGCAAGAAAGGTGCAAGAAGCCAGAGGAGCAGGTGCCAGGCTCTTTTAAACCAACTCTTTTGGTAACTAATAGAGCAGGAATTCACTACTGCAAAAACAGTGCCAAATTATTTACAAGGGATCCAGTTCTGTGACCCACCTCCCACCAGCCTCTACCTCCAACATTGGGGATCAAGTTCCACCATGGATTTTGGAGGACACAAACATCCAAACTATAGCAGAACATAACAGTTAAATGGCTGAAAGCAAAATATGTGAAGAAAATATTGAAAAACAACGTATTTCACATGACAACAATCCAATTAAAAGTTGACTTCTCCGAAAGCTGAAAGCCAGAGGAGAGTGAACTTGTATTCTTATATAAATCAAGTAACAATTATATTACCATCAAAACTATCTTTGAATAGTGAAGATAAAGCAAAGATAGTTTCATTAAAAAGTAAGATAATTAATTGAAAGCAAACCGCTTTCAAAAAATGCTAAAGGCAGTTCTTTGGGCTGAAAGAATATTATGTCTAATGAAAATTTAAGTTCTCAGAAAAGAATAAGGTACATTGGGAGTGGTAACTATGTAGATAAATGCAAAAGAATACTTTTTAACCTTTGTCTTGTTTTCTTTATTTATATATTATAGAATTAAATTCCAAAAGTCTATTACACTACTGTCACAATTATTCATAATTTTTCTCATAGCCTACATTACTGCCAATATCTTCCAACTAAACTTCTTAACTCTAATCACTCTCACTTCACTCCGGCACCTATACACTCACATGTACACATGTGTATACATTATACACACTCTAGATGTACACAGGTTTATCTTAAATATTTCTAAAGTACCCTTCTGGGCAACTCCCTTGGTCCCCTACCACTGTGGGAGCTTTTCTGTCCTCTCAATAAATCCTGCTTAAAAAAAAAAGTACACTTTCACTTCTGTCATATTTTCCTTACAATAAAATATTTTAAGTCTTTCCATTTGTTGCTGTACATTTCCATTTGATTTGGATTGGCATTCCATGTCTTTTAGGTATCAAATGTCATCTCCAAACATTTTATTAATCTGAATCTCCATTCACTACAGTTTCAGGTCTCACAGACTTTATTTAAAAACTGAAGAGAAAGATTATGTATGACTTAACAGTTAAGCAGGTCAAAACAAGTTGTAATTTCATTGCTCAGATCCGATCTTTTTATGATGAAAGAAGCAGTTGTTTAGAAAAGCATTTTGCTTGGTAGTCTCTTACTTTTTTTTTTATTACTCTGAGGCATGTCCATTAAAAAGAGTGAGGTAAGCCGGGCTCGGTGGCTCAGCCTGTAATCCCGCGCCTTTGGGAGGCTGAGGTGAGTGGATTGCCTGAGCCCGCGGGTTCGAGACCCGCCTGGGCAGCGAGACCTCATCTCCACAATAAATCAAAAAATCAGCCGGACGTGGTAGTGCACGCCTGTAATTCCGGCTACTTGGAAGGTTGAAGCGGAAGGATCGCCCGAGCCCAGCAGGCCGAGGCTGCGGTGGCCGGGAGCGGCCACTGCACTCCAGTCTGGGCGACAGAGTGAGACTCCAACTCAAAAAAAAAAAAAAAAAAAGAGTGCGGTAAATGGTTCTCATGAGAAAAATGAGGTAACATTGCTCTGCAAAATGATGTTAAATGCTACATTCATTGTAAGTGAAGCAATTTGCAAATTTTAGAGTGGTTGGAAGGAAAGATGTTTTTCTTCTTATTAATAGTTCTAGAATGTTGTGTCTCTCAGAATTATTATTCTTAAATACCTGGGAAACGTGGGTGTGATGGAAGAAGTGTGTGAAGGAGGGAGAAAGAGAGAGAAATGGGAGAAGCTGACATTTTAAGGAGTTCTTTCTTGATAAAAACATGGCCCCCTTTATGTTAAGTTCCTGTAACTTTTCAGAGCCAAGGGTTGTGAGAACTGAAAGCCCAGATTCTATGAATGACTCTTTGGGTGTGATGATATATGAGGGGAAGCCCTCAAAACACTGGAATTGATTCATAGAAATTGTATATTTATTCTTACATGTTTAAATTTCAGTCATCTTCAAAGTACTCTCTGTTTGATGCAATACACTTTGAAGATATTAGGAGATTTTCCATGCTCAAAACAGTTTTTTAACTTGTTAACTTTGTTACCAGTAGTGCTTCTGCCATTCTTTGTTTTACCTCTTACACATCAGCGAAATGTTTTTTTTTTTTTTGAGTTGGAGTCTCACTCTGTCACCCAGACTGGAGTGTAGTGGCC
>NW_006997666.1:155159-200321 GCF_000164805.1 Carlito syrichta | reverse complement strand
TGCCTTCCGAGTAGCTGGAATTACAGGCATGCGCTACCACGCCCGGCTGATTTTTTGATTTACTGTAGAGATGAGGTCTCCTGCCAAGTTGCCCGGGCGGGTCTCGAACCCATGGGCTCTGGCAATCCACCCACCTCAGCCTCCCAAAGCGTGGGATTACAGGCTGAGCCACTGAGCCTGGCAAACGTTTCTCTTTAAGGTATTTTTTTCATCCAGGGAAACAACAAAACAGTCGCTGGGAGTGAGATTGGGTGAATAAGGAAGGTGGGGTACAGGGTCATGCTATTTTGGGTCAAAAACTGCTGAACACTCAGCACATTGTGGGTAAGTGCATCGTCATGGTGGAAGCCCAGTCATTTATTTGCCACAACTTGGGATGTTTCTTTTGCAAATTGTGATGTAACCTTCTTTTCAAATCTTCCAGATAAAAACTTGGTTGACTGTTTGATCAGGAAGAACAAATTTCAAGGGTACTACAAAAAGATCTGCCCTCAAAAAAAAAAAAAGAGATAATTCTGGGTTTTGGGGGGTCTTCCTTATATACAGCTGCTCTTGCTGCCACCCCTTGCATACTGGATCCGAGTATTCTATCTATTGAAAATACTGGTCCATAAAAAGGTCTTTGTTCCAACACATGTACTGCATCTTGCAAGGTGACACTCCATCATTGAAAAAAAATTGCTTTTGGACTTATGCTTCACCTGTACTGGCAGTTTCTGAGTGGTACAGCATAAGATACTACCTGTAATCCCATGATCATAGGCCTATTCCTTTATCTTCTTTTCTGTAAAGTCTGTTCTGTTGTTTGTTGTGATATGTGACATTCATGTCAGGGATCAAACACTTAAGTCCTCAATAGTAGTGCAGGCTAAAGTCCTTCAAGTTGGAAAAGCAAATTCATTGACAAAATACTTATTCATTATTTCCATGAAAATCAATCAGTTAACGAGCACAACTTATCTTTCTAGAGAGAAAAGGGGCATATCAGTAAACTATCCAACAAGGTTTAAGTGAGTTCTTTCTGTTGCAACTATCTATAGCTTTCATCTCAGTGGTCTCTGGGGAGGGACATAAATACACAACAAGAATATTTTTCCATTTTGTGCCACTCTCATATTTTTATCCCCATGCCTCTACTATAGATTTTCTCATACTCAGTCTTTCAATTCCGATTTTTTAATGTCAGTTCTTCTAGTCAGCCCGCCAAATATTTTGAAACCTTCCACCTGTTTGTTTATATTGTAAAATTGTATTACACAATTTTCCACATAAAATGAATGGCTATGTTAACTTTGCTCGGTCCACTGGGAGAGCTTTCCCATTTCAAATGTTTTCAAGGACATGTCAAATAAAGTTATAGTACAATTGCTGTGTATGTTCATCTTGTTTCCACAAAACTAGCTGTTCTGTCAGCTTTTTCCTTCTCTTTTGTATGCTTGCAAAGAATTATGAAGAGTCATAGTCATAGGTAGAGTGGAGGAACAGTGGTGGGTATCACTGGCCTGGAATTTTAATTTATGCAGCTTGCTTGTGTCCACTGGTCTTGCTTATGCTCTGTCTCATTTATAACATTTTCATATTTAATTCATTTTATTTTGAACCTGCTAAACTCTTAATATAATGAGTCCAATAACATCCATTTTCTGATGAACAGTCTTTGATGCAGAGTTACTTTTTTTCTCATCTTCCTTTCCATCAGGGATTGGTTGCATAATAGGAGTGTTTTTTTCAGAATGTGTATAGTCAATCAGTATAAGTGCTTGCTCCAGAAAATCATAGAATAACATTTTCTATTTCCTACAAGCTATACAAAACATCTTTTGCATCACTGACCCTCCATCACTACAGAATTTTCAGAATCTAGCCCAAGTTGCAGTGTTGCCTGAACCACAGCCTGAAACTTTCTACAAGTTTTTTTCCTGGCTCAAACCACATTCAAATACACAGACTTTTATATCCCCTAGTATTATATAGGACAGAGCACTACCCAAATGTATTAGGTAGGTTTTATGCTTCCTTCTTTAAGAAGTACCTCAAGACACAAAAATTAGACTTTTACTTTAGAGAAGAAGTTTCAACATGCCTCTTACCACTGGACCTCTTAATAATTGTATGTGTGTGGAAAGACCCACGGTTTTCATGTGTGAAAATTAACTCAAATATTAAGTCAAAAAAAGTGAAGTGTTAGATGAAAGCATAAGATAAAATCTTCAAGATCTAGGTGGGAGAAGATTAGACTTAACACCAAAAGCATGATCCAGAATAATATATACATCTCTCTCTCTCTCTGTCTCTCTCTCTCTATACACACACACACACACACACACACACACACACACACACATATAAAAATAATTGGATTTAGCAAAATTTAAAATCTTTGGTCCATGAAAGACTCTGGAAATAACATGCAGAAACAAGTTACAGCCATATTATGAAATATGCAACAATAAAAAAGAATTATTATTGCTATATCCAACAAATTAGACAATTCCAGGAATTTATGATCAGTAAGAAAAAGATGATCCCAAAAGCTTATATTTTGTATGGTTCTGGTTACATATCATTTTTGAAAATACAAATTTTCTCCATTATAAATGGAGAACAGATTAGTATCTTGCCAAGGATTAGACATGTGACTGGAGTATGATGGGAGGGGCAGAAGGATGGTTATAAAAGGGCAGCAAAAAGGGACTCTGTAGAACTTTTCTGTGTGCTAACTACAGAAATAGACACACAAATCTACATATGTGATAAATTGTATCGAGTTACCACAAACTGATAAAACTAAGAATATTTCAATAAGATTGGTAGACTGATCACTCTGGTTGTGACATCATAATATCACTGTCAGGTGTTAAAAATGGGGAATACTAAATTGTTTTTAAATAGCACAAGATATCTATTCTTTTTTTAGATTGGATACTATAGTTTATTTAGAAAGTAAATTAGAAAGAGGAGAGGAGATATGAGAGAGAGAGCAAGAGCAAGAGCATGAAAGTGAGAGCAAGAGAGAGAAAGAGAGAGGAGATTCAGCTCCTCAAGGTAGGGGAGGGGGCCAAAGCTTAGTAAAACTTGGTCTGCCCATAGCTCAAAAAACACATGGCCAGACAGTAGTTTAGCAAGCTCTCTGTATTACTTCTTAGAAGAGCATGTGAATCTACAATAATATCAACACTTGAACTTTAGTTATAAAATATAGCAATAAAAGAATGTTAAACTATGTATTATTAAAGGCAAAGAAAAAGGTCTTATGAATGGCTGCCTTTAGCATTAAGAGAATGTGTGTGTTGAAAAAGAGAGGTACTAAATACAAGGAAAAAAGTAAACTTTTTATGACATCTATTAAAATACTTTTAGGATAGGGCTTTAAAGATAACTATAAAATTTTAATAATTTTATGCAGTTCATAAAAATGACCAGCTTTCATTATGACTGCGTAATAGCATGATCATGAAGATTCTAGCCAAATTTGTTTTGTACATGATTAGTAAAATGTTATTTTTCTTAGATATATTTCTCAGACTTTCAGTATTACCTTTTATGTTCATTAATAAAAATATCTTGTTGAATTAAAAAATCTGAGAGAAAAAGAAAATTTTTACTAAAATTTAGTGTTGGTATAATCTTTATTATTTTAGAGTTTTTATCTTAAAAGTTTATTTTAAACAGCATTTTAAAATCAGAATATTTATTCTTAAGTTAAGAATATAAAACTATTGCCATTTTAAACAGATTCTTCTAATAATATACATATACAAATTAAGGATGAATTAATTTCTACAAATGGATGGGTAAGGAATAATAGCATTCTCCTTGACCTGAGCCTGTTCTTCATGCTTATCTAATGTTCAGAGAATCATTTTAATTTTTTTTTAATATTTTAACTGTTCAGTCTTTACAACTCTAAATAATATGTAGATACAAAGTTGAATTGATTTGTTAACTTTAGTTACCAGAAGAATGAAGATTTAGCTTATGAAGTATTTTGCCACAATCATCCATGCCCAAACTTCAAATCTGTATAGCTATATTATTGTGTTTATTCTCTTGATAATTTCATAGCAGTAAATAGCATAGAGTAAAAACCTCTACTTTTTTATCTTATTAACCCAAGAGCACCTATTGCTTCTCATTATGTAAAACGACCATATTGGCAGTTTGGCTCACACTATCACACACACTCTTCTCTCAATGTGTATCCTCTGACTATTGCCATTTTAAGGTAAAATAGCTCTAAAAGTTATGAAATTAGAAAACATAAATGAGATATACATGCTTTATAACTTTGTAAATATTGTTCCCACTGAGCTAAAAGTGTACTGTTTTTTATGATCAGATGGTACAATTTTTATCACACAATAGAAATAGGTTCTAGATCAAATATATTCTCTTTAGTCATGTTCCAGAAATAAAAATTATGTAATATTTTACTTTATATTTGACTACCATTTCCAAATACACTAATTTCAAATACACTAATTTCAAATTTAATTAAGCCAAGTCAGTAACTTTGCATACATTTTAATATTATTTTATACTAATTTCAAGTTTAATGACTGTTAAGTCAGTATCTGTTTTTACACTTTTATAGCACATAATCCAATTATAATTAAATTGCATAATCAGTAGTTTATAGTTTAGTTCCTTTCTAAAAACATGGGATTGTCAACATTGCTTATCATTACATATTCTATGTCACATATAATGATTAAACATTTTAGTCCTGACAATCTGGAGATGTCAGAAGGATAAATAATAAAGTAAAGAAGGAGTTTCTTGATGTTTAAGAATATGATTATATATTGAATATGCCAGAAAGTTTTGACCAGCAGATAATCTTATTTTTTCTTCTATAAAATTACAAAATCAGATACTAATATAGATTTTAATTTAATTATGCTTAAATAGTTAACTTCATATGCATCTCTTGATTTTAGATGAGTTTTTAATGCCATTATCATCTCATATTTCATAATAAGTTTTATATCTTAATCTTTTTATTCACTTACTTGGATAGAATATAGAACGCAAATTTGTTGACATAGTAACACAAAATAAATATTAGAAGTCTAAGTAAATGGTAAATGTGTATGTATGTATATAATTACTAAACTCAAATATACTGATATCAAGAATATACTGATGTTAAGGATACACTGATATCAAGATTACTATGTACACCTGTATGGAAACAAGCTCAGAAATCTAAATGGAGAACTTTCTTACTTCACACAAACTGCTCGAAACAAGCTTGAAACAAGAAGAAATTGAGACCATATATAGACCATAACAACCCAGGAAATTGACTATGTCATAAGAAAACAATCTACAAAAAAAAAACAACACTGGACCAGATGGCCTTGTAAGAGAATCC
Organism: Carlito syrichta; assembly: GCF_000164805.1. Taxonomy (NCBI): domain Eukaryota; kingdom Metazoa; phylum Chordata; class Mammalia; order Primates; family Tarsiidae; genus Carlito; species Carlito syrichta. The sequence goes on along the minus strand of NW_006997666.1, from coordinate 194,944 downwards.
TACAAAACATACAAGAAGGAGCTGATACTAATCCTATTGAAAGTATTCCAGGCAATCGAGAAAAATGGAACTCTCCCCAAATCATTTTATGAAGCTACCGTCACATTGGTACCTAACCTGCGTAAAGATCTGAAGTATTTAAAGTGTTTTTGCTGTATTTTGTGAAATGTTTAGTGTTTGCAGTGTATTGATTAAAACCTAAGTTTGTATTTTAAATGTAAAACTCCATTTTGTGACTTGTCTCCATGTTGTTAACTTGTTATTGAACTTCTGTGTGACTGATGTAAGAATTTTAAAATTTTGCTCATAAACAATCCTCACAGCCCTGCAGCCCACCCAGTGCTCTAACAGTTTCCCCTTATCTGAGTATACTGTGTGCCCCCTTATCTAAATGTACTATGTGTGAAACCCCAGAACATGCATTTATCTCTGTAATGACTCAGTTTCCCAACTACTTTTGCCTATAAAAACTTCCTGCAAATTTCATTTGTAATGAAGAGTCTGGGAAGCAGGAGCTCCTCTTGACCACTGACTTTAATAAAGGGCTTATTTATTAATTTGATCTTTAATTGGGCTGATTATCTGATTTCTAGCAATTTACTTATAACAGATCCAACAAAGAAATAGAATTATAGGCCAATATCCTTGATGAACATAGATGCTAAAATTCTCAACAAGATTTTAGCAAACCAGATCCAACAACACATCTCAAAAATTATCCACCATGACCAAGTAGGCATCATCTCCATGATACAGGACTGGTTCAACATCCACAAAACTATAAATGTAATTAAATACATCAACAGATGTAAAGACCAAAACCACATGATTAGACGCAGAAAAAGCTTTTGATAAAATCCAGCATCCCTTCTTGTTAAAAACCCTTAAACATTTAAGCATAGATGGAACACACTTCAAAATTGTAAGAGCCATCTATGAGAAACCCACAACTAATATACTGCTAAACAGACAGAAATTGGAACCATTTCTCCTGAAAACTGGAACAAGGCAAGGATGCCAACTCTCACCCCTCCTGTTCAACATAGCATTGGAAATCCTAGCTGAGCATTCAGACAAGAGAAGGAAAGCAGGGGTATCCAATTAGGAAAAGAGGAAGTTAAGTTATCCCTCTTTGCAGACAACATGATTCTATACTTCAAAAGCCCAAGAGGATCTGTCAAAAACCTCCTTCACTGATAAAGGACTTTGGCAAAATCTTAGGGTATAAGATAAATGTGCAAAAGACAGCTGCATTTCTATACAACAACAATAAACAAACAGAAACTCAAAAAGCACTATTCCATTCACAATTGCCACAAAAATTGAAATACATTGGCATCTTCCTACCCAGAGACATGAAAGACATTTACGATGAAAACTACAAAGAAATCAAGGATGACACAAACAAGTGAAAAAATATTCCATGCTCATCGATTAGAAGAATAAAAATGTTAAGATGTCCATTTTACCTAAGGCAATCTACAGATTTAATGCAATACCCATCAAATTACCAGCAGCATTCTTAGACCTAGAAACAACAGGAATTCATATGGAAACATAAACGACCATGAATAGCCAAAACAATCCTCAGCAATAAAAACAAAGCAGGAGGTATCACACTCCCAAGCTTTAAATTTTATTATAAAGGTACAATAATCAAAACAATCTGGTATTGGTACAAGAACAAGCATATAGACTAATGGACTAGAATTGAGATTCCAGAAGCAAAACTTCAATTTCTCAAGCAACTCATCTTCGGCAAAGCCTCCACCACCCACCACTGGGGAGAGGAGAACATATTCAGTAAATCCAGTGCTGGGAAAACTGACTGACCACATGCAGAAGATTGAAACAGGACTCCTACCTATCCCCATACACAAAAATAAACTCTAAATTGATCAGAGACCTAAACGTAAAATCTCAAACTATAAGAACCTTAGAAAATGCAGAAGATGCTCTTATGGAAGTTGAAATTGGAAACCAATTCCTGATCATAACCCCAAGTGCCCATGCCATAAGAGATAAGATAGACAAGTGGGACTTTATCAAACTGACAAGCTTCTGCAAAGCCAAAGAAACCATCAAGAGAGCAGGGAGGCAGCCCACAGACTGGGAAAAAATATTTGTCAACTCTGTGTTTGACAAAGGCCTAAGATCTAGGATCTAGAAGGAACTGAAATGTGTTGAAATGAAAAAAACATACAGCCCCATTACAATGTGGGCAAAAGATATGAATAGACAGTTCTCAAAAGAAGACATACAAAGAGCCAACAGATACATGAAAAAAATGTTCAACCTCACTAGTCATCAGAGAAATACAAATTAAACTATATTGAGATACCACCTAACTCCAGTCAGAATGGCCATCATCAATAACTCAAAAAATAACAGATGCTTAAGAGGATGTGGCTAAAAGGGAACACTTCTACACTGTTGGTGGGAGTACAAATAGTACAGACTCTGTGGAAAACAGTGTGGTGATTCCTAAAAGTTATAAAAATTGACCTTTCATATGACCCCACAATTCGCCTACTGGGAATATACTCTGAAGAACTCAAATCACTTTACAAAAAAGATACCTGCACACGTATGTTTACCAGAGCATTGTTCACAATAGCAAGAACATAGAACCAACAGTGCTGCCCATCAAAAAAGGACTGGATAAAAAAAAAATGTGGTACATATACACAATGGAATATTATGCAGTCATAAAGAAGAACAAAATCATAAACTTCGCAGAAGCCTGGATGGACTTAGACTCTATAATACCGGGTGATCTTTCACAGAAACAAAGAACTGAGTATTACATGTTCTCACTCATAAGTGGACCTCGAACAACTATCGTAATACTACAAGAAAAGGATTAACAGTAGGGAAAAACTGCAAGGGGGCTGGGGGTAAGGAGTTGGGATTGGCAGTAGTGGGAATCTGCCGGGGGAAGGGGGACACACCTCATCAAAAAGGGTACCTGCACAATGAATATTTGTTACCTAACCCTGAATTGTACCTCACAATTTCAAAATAAAAAAATTTAAAGTTGAAAAATAAAAATTAAAAAATAAATAAAAAATAAAAAACACAATATTGATTTATTAGTTAATCAACTTCATTAAGACATAATTTACATAAAATAAAATTCAGTTAATTTATGCTTAGTGTTTGATGTGTTTTGATCAATAAATGCTTTTGTATAACTGTCACCAAAATTAAGATATATAATTATTCCACCTGCCCAAAAAGTAATTTTTTAAACCCCTAGTAAATTCCTTCTGGTGACCTTAAGTGTCATGCAACCAATTGTTTACTTACTGAAGCTGCAGTTATGACTTTTGAAGAAAATCATAAAATATAATAATACAATATTACTTTGTGTCTGACTACTTTCACTTAGCATTGTGCTTGCAATATTTATTCATGTTGTTGATTATAACATAGTTTTTTCTTTTTGTTGTTGAGCAGTACTTATAGTATCTACATAACAATTTTTATATTCATTCATGATTAGAATCCTGTAGAATATTTGCTTAAACATTGTTACATTCGAATATTTGCATTTTTCTTGAGTATGTATCAGTGATGTATGAGAGGTCTAATTAATTCACATCCTTTTCAACATTGGGGGTTGCTAGAAATTCTAATTTTAAGTATTAAGAAATTTTAGGTGTATCTCATTGTGAGTTTTTTTCTGCATTTGCCTAATGGTTTTTAAGCTTTCTTTCTGTGTACATCTGAATAACTTTTAAAACAAAGTGCTGCTTAAATATTTGGACCTTTTAGATTCACTTTTTTGGCTTCTCACGTTTGAGTTTTAAGAACTCTTCTTAATTTTTTTTTTTTTTTTGAGTTGGAGTCTCACTCTGTCGCCCAGAGTGGAGTGCAGTGGCCGCTCCCGGCCACCGCAGCCTTGACCTACTGGGCTCTGGCGATCCTTCCACCTCAGCCTTCCGAGTAGCCAGAATTACAGGCATGCGCTACCACGCCCGGCTGATTTTTTGATTTATTGTAGAGATGAGGTCTCGCTGCCCAGGCGGGTCTCGAACCCGCGGGCTCAGGCAATCCACTCACCTCAGCCTCCCAAAGGCGCGGGATTACAGGCTGAGCCACTGAGCCCGGCTTTTCTTAATTTTTTAAAGATATAAGTCTTTTATCAAATATATGGTTTGCAAATAATTTCTCTCATTATATTGCCTGTAATTTTTATTGTGTACAGAATGCCTTTCAAATAAACTTTTGATTTTGATGAAGTCTAAGTATCTAATTTTTATATTATCAATGCTTATTTTTAGCATATATAAATAATGTATATTTTTAAGATAAATGTTTTAAACCAAGGTCATCAGTATTTTTTGACAATTACCTGACATCTAGTTTTATTTATTTATTTATTTATTTATTTACAAGATGTGGGTACAATTCTAGTTCCATTCTTAATGTCAGTAACACTCTGAGCTATTGTTATAGATTTGGAGTAATAATAATTTTTGGAGTAATAATTTTAATCAAGTAATTTAAATATTCTATTGTTCTTTTTTATTTCAGCTCTTTTACATTTCTACAAACAGTTTAGAACAAACCTGTGAATTTCTACAAAAAATTTTAAATTTTAATTGTGATATGAGATTTGATATATTATTAACTTAAAATATTTTATTTATCAATTCAGCTGAAAACAAATAATTTTATTTTATTATCTGAATGAATTTATTTCTTCTTTAGTCTTGAATAATTTTTCCTGGGTTTAAAATTTGATATTGATGGTTTTATTATTTAATACCTTGAATTATATTTTAGGTTTTTTTGAAGAACAGAAAAATCAAAACCAAAAATAGTTCAAATACCATGAAACTCCTCACCATTTCATGGTGTGTGTGTGTGTGTGTGTGTGTGTGTGTGTGTGTGTGTGTGTGTGTGTGTGTGTGTACACGTACCCGCATGTACGCATGATTTCATTTACAAATCTGAAACAAAATACACTTTGGGATAATGTTACTTATCAAAATGTTCATTTAAAGAGCTCCAACCTATGTAACTGGTTCTTAAAAGCTAATATTTAAGAATACAAATTGAGTTGCCATTCTTTCACTCTTTCACCTTTATTCTCTTTATTATTTTTTAGACCTAAGCGTTTAACTTTTCACAATTTATGTATTGAAAACAGGCAATATTGATAAAAATAAGCACATTGATAATATATTTTCTATTTTCTCCAGAACCAAATATTATCCCACATAGAATATCCAAAACAAATGTTTCTGCTTGATCTAGCAATGAAATTAATATTTAATATTTATCATTTTGATTCCTTCAAGAGAAGAAAACTTTCAATATGAATGCATATATCAACTTAGTTCAAAATCTGCAATTGATTGACACTCACTATAAATCATTTAAGTACAATATTAAGTACAAAGAGTTGACTAAAAGAATCACCTCCACACACTAAAGCATATAACCAGTTGTCTAGCATTAGTATGTTGTCACTAAAGGATTAATAAGTCAAGTGAATTACTTTTTAAATATTTTAAATTATAATATTAAAAACACTATATTAATTATTATAATATAAATTTATATAAGAAAATGTTTATATTTAATCTGCTTGTCTATACAGAAACTTTATAAATAATATATCATTATTACTTACAGACAAGAAGACAAATTTTGAGAGTTTATGTGGTTTTTCTCAGTCATACTGTTAAAAGGCTGTGTGCAAACACAATTCAAATATCTTTGTCCTTTTTTTCAAAATGGCTTTCTCCAAAACTTAAAATGGAGAAAAAAAATGGAGAAAAAATAGATTCTTATTGTCTGAAACACTGACCTGCAGGCTATGACAGATTTGCAAATCTATTATCAATTAAAAGATATTTTAGTGATAATATATAGTTCAATTATTTTATTTATTCTATTTATCTCTTTAATTTACTTGGTAATATAAACTGTTAAATTACCTAATGAAATCACCATGATTATTCTCTTTTAGCCTAAGTTGGATGGTATCTGTCCAAAATACATTCAATTCACATAATAAAAATGTTTCAGACTTAAATTTAAGTTAATAATGTGCAAAATGACAAGTACCAGAGACTTTTAAAATGTTTCTCTCTCGCTCTCGTTCTGCTCCTAAATTTGATTAAAAATGCTAAGCAATGTAGGCGCTGCAATGAGCATCAACAGAAGAGAACCAATTTTTGAAGCAGATGCTTAAAACTTAAGGGCAGGAAATCTGCACTCTGCAATTCAGCTATTCCCCTTAACAGCCAGGATGCCATGTACAAGTCAAATCTCATTATAGAACATAATCACTCATATTGAAAAGTGAAAAGGGAGCAAGCTAATAAAATGGGAAAATGCTAGTATCCTAATATGTTTTAAATTTAATTTACATTTGAAATAACATATATGTGCAAGGAAAGGTATGTTTTAAAAAAATTTCAGAGAAATCTGATGTTGTAAAATGGAATCCCCTTCATTCCACAACGTATTTTATTTTATATAAAAAACTAAATAAATAAAATACAAGAGCAAATAACAGTGCATTTGGGGCTGATTTTCTATTAAGTTTGAGGTTGCTTGTCTTGATTTAAATGAACGAATCAAATGAAGGCATCCAGATAACTAAATCATAAAGAAAAAAGTATTTTTATTTGAGGCTATTGCTTTGTTTTTCATTCCTTTCTTTTTGGGGCCTACCTTTTATTACACCTATGTAAAATACTTCACTCATAATCTACATACTACCAGCTTCAGAGCAAATACCTACCATCAACAATTGTCTTCATCTTTAATAGCAAACTTATTTCCTTGATTGGTTTAATGGAAGGTGAAAGACAGGTATCTATTACACTTAGTCTGAGAGATGAAAAGCTAAAAATACTCACCAGAAAAAGCTTTAAAAATACTCATAAAATTAACAAAATGTCCTTCTTCACAGTGTAGCTCAAACACTTTTAGAGATTGTGTTTGCCACTATTTTAACGTACACATTACATAAATCTCAAGCTACAATAGCTTTTTAACCAGAAAGCCTTGAGAACATTCCATATAGCAGCAGGGAAGGTGACCAATTGTGATTAACAACTTTCTTGTTCAATTTCTTTTACTAGAGCAAGAATTGTTCAAATTTGTTTTTGCCTCTTACCTTGATGTTTATCACAGCAGATGAGATTTTTTCCCCCAGGCAGTCACTGCTTCATTCCTCTTTTCATGCTAAACACATTTTGCATTGCAGCTGTGTTCATCTTTCCCTCCCTCCCTCCTTCCCTCCTTTGTTTCCTCCCTCCTTCCCTCCTTTGTTCCCTCCCTCTTTCCTTTCCTTTCCTTTCCTTTCCTTTCCTCCTCCCTTCTTTCTCAGTACTTCACATAGTAGGTGATTTTTATTCTATTTTTTTAGTTTATGTATCCAAAATCGCCATCAGGTTTGCAATTATGATTAATTAATTGTTAATAAGTTTTTTTTTTTTAAAAAAAACTAATTTTGATTTCAATGTATTTCTATGTCTTTATGGATTAAATTATGCTCTGAAACAGATGAAAGCTCTTATAATCAATTTTATTACAACTGAGCAATATAGAGTCCAAGTTAGTTGTTTATGGTATCAACAGCAACTCAATACATATTTCTATTTCATAATCTTCATTATCAATACTGAACAGTTAATGTGAGTAGGAATACAATTGATTAAAACTAGGATGCAGCCGGGCTTGGTGGCTCAGCCTGTAATCCCAGCATTTTGGGAGGCCGAGGCAAGTGGATTGCCTGAGCTTGTGGGTTCAAGACCAGCCCAGGCAACTCGGAAAGACCTCGTCTCTACAATAAATCAAAAATTAGTCAGGTGTGGTAGCGTGCACCTGTAGTTCCGGGTATTTGGACGGCTGAGGCAGAAGGATCACTGGAGCCCAGCAGGTCATCACTGGGGTGGCCGGGAGCATGCCACTGCACTCCAGCCTGCGTGATGCAGTGAGACTCCAACTCAAACAACAAACAAAAAAACTAGGATATAATGGTCTGTTCTGTACTAGTTCTTTTGTGGTTTTCAGAACTCTTCTCAAATCAATATTTTAAAGTTTTAAAATGATTGTGATTACCACAATTATACTTAAGTCTCTGAAATAATGTTTCTGAATTTTCTTATTATTTTCCTCATAAAATAACTGAAGTGCGGAAAAAGTGATTCAAAAACTCAACAACAACAAAAACCTACTTTTAGAGGTAATATTTATTACACTAATAATTTGAATAAGGGCTTTTATTCAATATAAAGTTTGAAATTTATGAAGTACTTTTTTCATATTAACTGCTAAAGAGTACTGCAAAAGAATGCCAAGACCATATACTCTAAAACATTGTTCTACGATTTTTAGAATGTTATCTTGCAGTGAAAGTATTTTTAAGTATCTGTAAAACACACACTTTTAAAATAGGTTTATTTTTAAATAAATATATGCCATTTAAAAAATACCAAGCAACTTGGAAAAAATAAAATAAAATTACAATATCACTTGAAATCTCTTTACTCACAAATAACTAAATTAATTTTTTTGTGATCATCATTAAAGTAGTTTATCCCATGGCTATAAAGTAAAATATTGGACATGATACAATAAAATTCAATTGAATTATAAATGTTTATACAAATGAAAAACTGACTGGGCGAGGTGGCTCAAGCCTTTAATCCCAGGGAACCCAAGGTGAGGCGATTGCCTGAGCCCACGGATTCAGGAACAGGCTGGGTAACTTGGCGAGACTGCATCTCTACAGTACATCAAGAAATTAGTCGGACCTGGTAGTGCCCGCCTGTAGTTCCCGCTACTTGGAAGGCGGAGGCAGAAGGCTCGCCTGAGCTCAGCGGTCGACGCTGGGGTGGCCTTGAGTATGCCACTGCACTCCAGCCTGGGCAAGGGAGTGAGGCTTCAACTCAAAAAAAGAAAAGAAAAACGACTTAAATACATTATATTCCTTTGTGAAAAAAATAACTTGTAGCAATTGCTGAGATTTAGATAACTATTCTATTAGCAAAAAAAGTATATATACACAATATACCTCTAAAATATAAAAATATTAAAACCACATGACACTTGAATTCTCAGTGTTATATGTTTAATTAGCTATATCTATAGATGTTATGCAATGAAACAGAGAAGATTGTAGAATTAACATTTCATATTCTCCTACTTGTACCACCCCACCTCCTATAATAAGTGATAATATTACTTTGACATTGCTGAAGAGTTTAACACATCCTTTTATATATTCATAATTATCACAGTGAATATTGAATGACTTCTATATTCAACATATGTTTGTTGTTATTGATGTTTTCTCATGTGGAGATACACATAATTTTTGTTTTGTTCACATGGTTCAATGTCTTTATTAGAAAATGTCATTATTTTGGTTATTTTTTTTCACTGAGAAATACAGTGCCATATCATGATTTTAGAAACAACTTTGTGATATCATCAAATGTTTTTCTGTTTATTATAAACTATTTTTGTCAAGAAAAATATAAATAATTTGGAAAAATTTTTTTATAATTGAGCACACTTAGAAAACAAACATTTTCTATTTAATTTTACCTGATGTTGCCTAGTCTTCCCACTTTTAACCTGTTTTTGTTATTTATTTTAAATTAGGTTTGATTTTTGTATACATATATACACACACATACTCATACATAAATAACAGAAAACACATATATTCATATGTATTGTTTATTTGTTAAAATTTGTAGCATCACTTTAAATCTTCTTTGGTTTTCCTGTAATTTGCTTCAATATTTATACCTGTTTAATATATTATGCTTTCTGTTTTTTTTTTTTTAATTTATATAATGCTGTTTAGGAATTTTTTAAAAAATGTATTTTAAAGATATGGGGTACAATTCAGGGGTGGGTATACAAATGTTCAGTATGCAGGTACCCTTATTGAGGTGTGCCCCTTCCTCCCCTGGCAGTTTCCCTCAACTGCCAATCCCAGCCCCCCTCCCCTGGCAGTTTCCCACGACTGCCAATCCCTTTCTTATTGTATTATGATAATTGTTCAAGGTCCACTTATGAGTGAGAACATATGGTACTTTGTTCTTTGTTTCCATGATAGATTACTATATGACAGACTCTAAATCCATCCAAGTTGACACAAAGTCCATATGTTTGCCCTTCTTTATGACTGCATAATATTCCATTGTGCATATGTATCACTTTTTTTTAATACAGTCAAACCTCTATGGACATCATGGTTGGTTCCATGTTTTTGCTATTGAGAATAGAGCTGCAACAAACATGCATGTGCAGGTATCTTTTTTGTAGAATGAGGAAGTTTTTCTAAAATCTACATTTAATTGGTGATTATTTTTCTCTGAAGGATTTTCTTTTTCTTCCAATAACAATGCTCTTTCCTCTCTGAATATATGTATATGCTTTGTGTTCCTCTCTAATTATAGTCAATAGTTGAAAGAGACAACTACTTTTTTATTTTAAAAAGTTTAGAAATGATTGGGTAGTAAAGAGAATACTTTGAATTTATTTTTTCTCAAATATATTTGCAACCAGATGGTTATTTATTTTGCCCTTTGGACAATCTTGCCCTCAGTTTTAGCTTAATGAATCTGTGTGACTCCATTCCAATCTTAGACTCTGTAAGTGCAAGCTATTTCTGCCTTCCTGCTCTGGCTGAACTTGACCTCAACTCTAGTAGTGTATCTTTCTGAGAAATTGAAAAGACAGATGAAAAAGATTTGACTCATTCCACCCACAAATCTGTGATATTGATTTCAATCTATAGAGGTCTAGCCTATTCTTCCTACTATATTTCCTCTTTCAATGAAATAAATATATATATCATTTTTATAGTATCCATTTCCTTATTCTATTACTTTTCTTCTATTCCTTTAAAAAATAATCTGAAGTATCATATTTGCTTATTTTCTATTATCTCTATAATAAAATACACCAAAATTTCAAAAGTTTTATACTTATGAGGAAATAAAGTGACTCAACCTTCACATAATTGATAAAAAAAATGCCAACATATTTGTCACGTATTTTTAAAGTGTGGTATTAATTGTCTTGGATATTCTTTGATTTACTCTGTAAAATTGTAACTGTTTCTATTATTCTTTAAAGACAAAATTTTTCCCTTCTTGATCTTTATTTCCCAGTTGGTGGTAATCTCTGTATAATTAATATTTAACAACTTAGTTTACATATATCTTATATCTTTTCAATTTTTTAATATTATATGCATGCAGGTATTCACACTTCCCTGCTAAAAGAGATTATAATTAGTGAACAATAGAAAATACATAGTTGATTGTTTGCTTCTCAAAAATCATAAAATCTCTAGATAAATTCCTTACTATAATTTCTTCTCTTTCCTTTTACATATTCTTTCTCTCCTTTACAATAAATGAATATGAAGAATAAAGGACATTTTTGATAAATTCCATGCAATTAAAAAAATAATTTGTGCTACATGTAGACTTGAACATAAATAGAAGCACTCTGAAAAATTTTTTCTTACAATATATGGGAAAATGCAAATATAAAAATGAAATTTTCAACATATTAAGGAAAGGGTCTAAAAATTACTGCCGGTAGGTCCAACATGGATGTCCACTTGTTTTTGTGAAGTTTTATTAGTATATTGCCATATTCATTCACACATGTGTTATCAAAGGCTGCTTTTTGCTACAACACAAAGTTGTGTGGATGTAACAGTGACATATGGCTCTCAAAGCTAAAGATATATGACCTGCTAAAAGTTTGCCATCTTCTGAATTAGAGTATTACATTCACAACAAAGGATAATTCTTTGCTGTAAATCATATACTTATTCATCTTTTACACTCACTTATATAATGTTGAAAATTTTCAGAATATTTGCAAGTCATAATATTGTAACACTGAGAAATAATAAAATTTTATTTCAATAAATAGATGTTTTAACTGAGTTAATAAGGCATCATTTTTTAAAAAATTAAAGCAAAAGTCAGTAGAAGATGCTGATATATGCTGATTTATTATTTCTCACCTTTGGCCAAATCCTACATTAAATAAAATAATGAAAAGCAACTTATTTGAATTTAGATCATAATCCAGATAATTATTATTTTAAAACTTATTATAAAATAGTTATGGTCAGCAACAATTACAACCTCATATTTTAAATGAAAGTACTAATGTATCAGGTAGAATTTGTTAGTTGTAAAAATAGAAGATAACTATGGTTTATTTAAGGAGTAAAAGAGGAAATTATTCACACAATATTTTGTAGTTCACACAATGAATTTCTGTGTCAGGATATTTTGGGTAGAAAAACAAAACAAAACAAAACAAAACAAAAATCATGGCAACCAAGATGGGAATCAGTTATTTTCAAGCATCTGAAAGCAAGTGATACTTAACTATATTTTCAGGTATTATTACTACAACAAATATATAAGTACCAGTTTTTGAATCATTCATCTCATAATTCAAAAAATTAAGGGAGAAATAATTCAACTGGCAAAGGTTTAGATACCACATCTATCCTTTCACTTTATCATGGTAGTGTAATTTAATAGTTAGAATATCTGGCAGACTTTTAAGAAGTTTTATGGGGCCAACATAGAATACTTTGATTTATTATCCTACACTGATGATAGACAATGAATTAGATGCAATACCCCACCTGAAAAAACAAACAAAACATGATGTTAGAAGGAGAAATGGACACGAGGCTCCCAAATTTTAAATACTCACTACATTTACATTTACTGGAAAGAAAATTTTACATTTGAAGTATTCTGTGCTCTACACAGATAAAGGAAGAAACTACTCCTGACTCATTAAGGAAAACATTTAAGAGAGCTGCAAGACCATATCTGATGGTGATGCAGTCAGTAATCAACCCTCTACTGAGTTATGCCACTGACTTCTGTTACCACCTATCTAAAATTAATTATAATTGGATTTTTATTTAAATAATTAACACCACTCGTAGAAATTCTTTTTCTTTCTCTCCGATAAACCAATGTGCTCCGATTTTGTATATAAAACCTAGCAAGTCTTATTTTGTTTGAATTTTTATTTTTTAAATATGAGGTATACTTCCCAATATATACTATAAAGTTATTCATGGGGATACAAGCTAGGGTTTATCACCCTCATTGTTATTGAGTCACACATTTTTATAACTTTAAATGTATCTTCCTGAAGTTCTTTTCTAGATTGTAATCTAAGGACTTCAGAGGCCCTGAAGTGTATTATTTTAAAAAACAATATTACCTTAACCAGAGTCAGAACACTTCATCATTATTCTTCTCTTTAGAATTGCTTCAAGGTTTTAGGTGAAAGTCTAATCAGAGGGGTTTTTTTTCCCTTTGAATTTCAATAGAAAAATCTTCCACCCTGCTCTTAACACTTGTCTTATACTTCCCTGAATTGCAGTTTTGTTTGAACAAGTTTTATCTCTTCTACCAGATTGTAAATACTTTAAGAAAGTAACCATATTTAGAGAATCTGTGTGCCCTGTGGCACTTAACAGATATATCCTGCAAATTTTTGTAGAAAGTTAGTTGCTAAAAGCTCCAAAGTGACACATGTAGTCCTGCAGCCTTAGTTTGATGATGCTAATACTTTTATATATTAAATATACCAGCATTCCAATATATGAACCTAATAAAAAGTGAAATAACTTTGTTCACGAATCATTGGTCTCACAGTTACTACAGAGAACTTACACAGTTATTTTAATAACATTGACTTTTAAATATATTGTTTTGTGTCTAATTGTGTATCTGAAGCAGTTTTAGCTTATTGGTGGGCATTTACCTTCCGTCTATACACCCAAAATAATGTATTATAAAATCAGCTGTAATTGATTAGGTTCTTTAAAATACAAATGTACCACATCACCTACTAATTATTATTGCTGATTAATTCTGCTGATAAACAATTCATTTTCTTCTATCTGTTAGTATAAAGGATATATTATTAATATTTACTTTAATTAATATTAAATATTATCAAATTTAAACACAAAACTAAATTGCTAGAATTATTGGCACATTTTATTATTATGCTGTTGTGCTTTCATTGTTAAAAATACATATCAAAATTATTTGAAGTAATGTCTTACTGCACTTCAAAGCAATCATATAAACAGAAGATTAAATGTGTTCAACCAATTAACATATTTAAAATTCTATTTTGATGTTAATTCTTATAATCATAACTATATATGTTTATTCTTCAGATATCTAATATTTCTATTTTTATTTCACATAATTTTGCTAAGATATGAACAGAATCACTTATTTTTGAGACTACATTTTACAAATGTAATGCAAAGATAGTTATCAATCAGTCAAAAACTAGCAGATTTTTTCTGCTTTCTAAGTTAATCTTTAAAAAACATATACCAACCATCCAAGTGTATAGCAGTACGTAGATTGACAGCCTCAATAGAAAGAGAAAACTGAAGTTGATGCCTTTCTTCTAAGGACTGTGATTTAAAATGGCATACAAAATATATGCGACTATGTTTGAGATCCAGTTATAATCAAAACAGCCCCTGTAATTTTATAATTACAATAATCATATTTCTGTTTTTTCTATTAAAACTATCAAAAATTGGATTACTAAGGGAAAAAGAAGATATAACAGCATTGTACAAAAAGACAAGTGAAACTACCTTTAATATTACATTATATTATTGTTATCATCATATACCAGATAAATAAAACTCATATTATCATTATTGAAATCAAAAGTAGAAATATAGTAGTTAATCCATACAAGTAGCCACCCATAGGAATGAGTAGTAATAAGGGCTTGCTTACTAGTCACCTAGTCACTATCCACCATACACTGGTCAAATTACATTGCCCTAAATATAGCTTGAGTTGTACTTTCTTGTTTTTAGGCCATTAAGTTTTAAAAGCTAACATCACAGAAAAAGTTTTGTTTTTTTAAAATTTACTTTAGATTCACCAAGAAACATTAGAACTGCAAGAAGAATATTAAGCAAATGCATGTGAACAGATTTTACATTAATAATAGCACTACTCTTAAAAGTTTAGAAATGTTAGAGTTCATTTCTAGTTTGATAACTTCAGGGAGCTTAGGTAACACATAACCTCACCATAATTATTTCTATTTATTATGCTACGTGCCATGCTTTAGTCAAAACATCTATACATACACGTGTGCACACAAGCACATACAGACACACTGTATATTCTGAGACATAGGTTTTAAAAGATTGTAATAGACAAGCAAATAACTTAATGCTTCCAACCCATAATATCCTGAAAACTACATTTTCAAATGAATTATAGACCCGATTAAAAGTGAAAAATTTGAAATTATACTCTGTAAACTTTACTATGCTACTTTATTCTGCTTAACTAATTTATAAAATTGTTAAGTAAAGTGATGGAGAATTTTCAATAGTAGTAAACATACTGGCAAAAAATCTAGCTATAATTTTTTTTCTGCAAGATTCTGATTCAGTCACACACAGATACATAGACATACACACTTTTGCACAGAAGAAATAAAAATATGGAAAGCTTTTGGTAATAACCACAAATTTGACCAACTTGTGGTTTACAATTTTGAATCTCATATATATTTCTAACAATAATTGATGACAAACATAGCAGTTTAAAAAAAAGTTATTTTATGCATCCCTTAACTGCTACTCTAGGCAATTATACCTCTTCCACCTCTGCAATGGTGATAAATATTCTTCATATGTTACTGTGCCTATACCTATGATAATTACCTCTGCTTCTCAAACAAAAGAAGACACTATATTTAAATATTGAAAGCTGACTTAAATACAATTAGGAAAAAATCTAGCAAACAAGTTTATTAGATCACTGACTTATCTTCCTTTATATGCATGTTGCTGAAACAATGTTTTTAAATGGTTTAATTTTTAGTAGGAGTTTAAAAATTAGGGAAGTACATGTGAGTAAAGAAGTCATTTGCCTTTCTTTTTGCTGAAGTCAATATAATTGCATAATTATATGTTTCAGATATTTGATTATTTTAATTTTTGTTTATAAAATCTATAAAGCAAAGCTTTTTTTTTTCTTTTTTCCCACCACTGTATTATAATTAATGCCAGTTCAAGATGAGGGAATTATAATTTAATATGTTCAAGTAAACAGAAAACATTTTAATTTGAAATTTCAAAATTCTGCTTCTAAATCCTCTACAACATTTTTTACAAATCAAAACTCTCTCATCAAGTTCCTCTAAAGAATATAGGCAGTGATTCTCCTTTAAAAATCAGAAATTATTCTTTATATCTTTTTTATATTTGAATGTGTATTTTTATTCTACTTCCTATGCAGAAATTGTATTCTAACTATTGTAATGGTACACTATTATAATGGATTATCTAAGATTTATAGCCTTGTCATAATTCCATATGACAAAAGATTGTGTATAGGCTGAAATTAACATTTATCTTTATTATATAAAGACCATGAGATACTAATGTTAAATGATTTATTCTAGATTGAGTTAATTCTACTATAATTAGTATACAATTGAGATAAACATTATAAATGTTAAAATTTAAAAACAAAAGTTATTAACTGTGATGGTAAAATGAAAAACTTTTAGAATGCATCACTTTAAGAGATGTGGGGATTTTATTTTTTCAATTACTCAGGTTTCCATAGATCAATATTACTTTTGGTGTCAACCTTGAATGTAACTGCTAAAGAAAATATTTCATATCAAAAAGTAGATTCAGATAAAAGCAGATTCAATTTTAATAGTGTCACTTTATACTTCTGATTTCAAAAAATGAAAAGGAAATCTTGGTGTGATCCATCATAAAAAAATATTTGTAATTATTGATCAACTTGCAACTCATTTAGATCCTCTTTCAAACTTGCTGAAAGTAAGAGAATAAAAAGCTTTGATTTGTAAAATAATCTGTACCTATTGATTAAATTCACTTACTTTCTCAACAGCAAAATCAATCTTTTAAATTACACTTTTAGAACTTCAGATATTTTCTACT
Source organism: Carlito syrichta (assembly GCF_000164805.1). NCBI lineage: Eukaryota > Metazoa > Chordata > Mammalia > Primates > Tarsiidae > Carlito > Carlito syrichta. The sequence continues at coordinate 177,918 of NW_006997666.1, read as the reverse complement.
CCTAAGTAATGATATTATTTAGAATAGGTGGGAGATGCATTATAGTTTTTATATCAATATAAGAATAATTAAGAATTTATTATAATTAGAAAGATCAGTTTTAACCAAAATTGCATATTGAATTTGAAAATCTGGAATTGGATTTCTTCACATCCATTCATGTGCCTTGTCACTTATTTCTTGTAGAGTAATTGCATAATCTAAGGTAATTCTATCCCAGTTTAAAGACCAGTGTTTTAGGACACAGTCTGTAAACAGTGAAATTTATGGTGACAACATTCTTGAAATTGCAGCTGAGGAGATACATCCTTAGACAATATTATTCAGAGATGATCATGCCATTTGATATGGAAGAAAATCAACAGATATGCATAAGGTCAGAGAACATGAGTTATTTTACTTCATTTCTTGTATCCTAGAACCTAGCCCAGAGTCTAAACTTGATAGTTTCTTAAAATAATCAGGTTGAAATAATAATATAAAATATCATTTTGTTGATGTTGCCTGTCAACATTAGGTTTATATTAACATTTTAGAATTAAGAAACGATAATGCAGTCCACTGAAGTGAATGTACACACAATCTCAGGGATTAACCTCCTACCCAGTAATGCAGACAGGGTGATGAAGCAGTGCTTTCCAGTGTCGCTAAGCAACACAAAATATTTGAAATTTGTACTCAGGTGTAGTCTGGGCAGTTCTCTGAAAGAATGGTTCTCTGAAAGAGTAGTTTTCTATAGAGTGGTTCTCTAAAACAGAGGCATCCCTGAAAGTGCTTACAATTGCAGTAAGTTTGCTGACAGCACTCTCATCAGCTGCCCAACTAGCCTTTCTTTTGAAGGGGAAACAGTGACTCCTCTCCTTTCCATCACAATTTCATTCAATAAAGTCTTAGAGCATGCACATTTTCCTATATGACAAACTAATAGTAAATTAATTATTTTATTTTTTGCTATGCCTCAGGTACTATTCATATAGCTTTGTATTTATTAATTCACTTGATTAACAAAACTGTTTTTGTATCAAATTTATTAATGAAAAAAACCAAGGCATGTAGAAGTTTCACAACTTTTCCCCACTATCACGCTATTTTTTGCTTCAAAATCGAGGTTCTTAACTACTATATTATTTGGTCTCTCATAATCATATGCAGGTAACACATTTCCTAGTTCACAATATGTGAAAGTCAAATCATCTAAAGGAATTCTATTACATATCTAATCATTGAAAGGTGAGAATTTTGAAGTGTGTGTGTGTCATAAAATTATCTGATTACATGCACCAAAAGGAGTGGGCATCACACTGTTTAATGATGCCGAACATATCTTTGTAAAGAAAGTGTTGTTATTTGTATCATCATCATCATCATTCCTAATGCATTTAAAAAAAAAATCTGAGACTCAGAAAAAATACGTAATTTGTTGTAAATGAGAAAAGCAAAAAGAGAAGTCAGACCTTATGTTAAGGTCTTCAAGTTTCTTTGTTATTATATTATATATGTATTTTGTAACCAATTAGCAGGTAGTCAGGGAATCTGATCACACCTTAAGGAAAGATCCTAACTCTTTTATTCAATACTACCTGAAAGTATATATATAATATAATATATATATCTTAATTCTTGTAGTCCTTATTTTTTCTTCATTCTTTTTGAGGTTAATACAAATAAACATTGTATATATTTAAGGTATACAAACAACTTAGACCTACCTTAGCAAACTTCAAATATACAATGCATTATTATTAGCTATAATAACCATGCTGTACATTAGTCCTCCAGAACTTAATCATGTACATTAGATCCCCATAATGTAAATCATGTTATAACTTCAGTGAACTGAAGTTTTTCAGACTTTGACTCACACAACCCCCTTTCCCTATCTGCCAAGCTTTGGCCACCACCATTTCTCTCTCTGCTTATATGAGTTTGACACTTAGATTCTACAAGAAAATGAGATCATGAAGTATCTTTCTATGTCTGGTTTATTTCACTTAACATAATGTCTTCTAGATTTAGCTATGTTGTTAAAATGGTAGAATTTTCTTTTTTAAGACTAAATAATACTCTGTCAAATATACATATATTTGCCATATATATGCCACTTTCTTTATTTATTCATTTGTAGAGAGATGCTTATATTGTTTTTATATCCTGGCCATCATGAATAACGCTACAGTAAACACGGGGAGTGCTTGTACATCTCTGAGATAATGATTTCATTTCCTTTGTTTATATACCTAGTGGTAGGGTTGCTGGATCAAACAGTAATTCTATTTTTAGTTTTTGAGGAACCTCCATTCAGATTCTTATAATGGCTGTACCAATTTACTATTTCAACAGTGATCGCTTTCAACAAGGGATCTCTTTTTTTCTACATCTTCTTCATCACTTGTTATGCTTTTAAAAATATATTAGACACTCTAATAGGTGTGAAGTAATATCTCGTTGTAGTTTCGATGTACATTTTCCTGATGATTAGTGATGTTAAATCCCTTTTCATATACCTGCTGGTCATTTGTATAATTTATTTGGGAAAATGATTTATATTCAGATATTTTGCAAATTTTTGAGATCAAGTTATTTTTTTTTATTTCCTACTGAGTTTCATGAGTTCCTTGCATATTTTGGATGTTAGCATGCTGTCAGATATATCGTTTGCAAATATTTTACCCCAATCCATAAGTTGTCTTTTTGTTTTATTTTGTTCTTTGATGCATAGAAACTTTGTAGTTTGATGTAATCCCACCTGTTTGTTTTTACTTTTGTTGCCTATGTCTTTGGTTTCACATCCAAGAAAATCATTGCCAAGATCAATATCAAGGTGTTTACTCTGTGCTTTTTTTTGGGGGGGGTAAGGCTTTTGTAATTACAGTATTGCATTTAAGTTTTAATCATTTTAAGTTGATTTTTGTCTATGTATAAGATAAATATCTAATCTTACTATTTTGTGTGTGGATATCCAGTTTTTCCAAAACCCTTTAGAAGAGACTATGCTTTTCTTATCATGTATTCTTGGTACCTTTGAGATTGGCTGACTGTATATGCATAGGTTTATTTCTGGACTTTTTATTTCATTCTGTTGTTCTATGTGCTCCTTTTTATACCAGTACCATACCGTGTTGACTAATGCAGCTTTGTGATATAACTTAAAATCAAGTAATGGGAAGTCCTTAGCTTTGTTCATCTTGTTCACAGTTGCTTTTCTAGTCAGAATATTTTTTGGATCCATACAAATTGTAAGATTGCTTTTTATATTTTAGTGGAAAATATTAAAGTTTCAATTTCTTACATTGAATTTGTAGTTCACTTTGAGTAATATAAACATTTTTGCAAGATTAATTTCCTATTTTCTGATAAAAGGGTATCTTTTCATTTATTTGGGGGCCTCTTTAATTTATTTCATTGTCTTACATTTTTTAGTATACAGAATCTTTTACCTTATTGGTTAAATTTATTCCTAAGTATTTGATTCTTTTTTATACCATGTGAATAATTTTTTTAAAACTTTATTTTTTGGATAGTTTGTTGTTAGTGTATAGAAATGCAACTGATTTTGGCATGTTGCTTTTTATTCTGCAACATTACTAACTTTATTTATTACTATAACAGACATTTGTGGAGTTGTTAGGGTTTCTACTTAGAAAATCTGCAAATAGAAACAATTTTACTTCTTCCTTTCCCATTTTCATGTCTGATTATAGCTACTATATAATGCTTGTAGCTCATTTGAAAAAGAATATACTATGAATAAAAAAGACTAGGATGTGCCTCAGGGCAATTGGATGAAGGAAACAAACGTCAGATCAAGAAAAGAGAAACAAATTTAAAAAAGAATGACATGTTTGAGCCCTAATTAATAGATGGAATATGTGACTTGGTACAGCAGAAAAGGTGAATAAGCAGTGCATGAATAATGATATATACGCAATTTTCTTCATCTGTATTTGGATGTACCCAGTATGAATAACTTTAGGCTTTTTTTTCACCAGTGGTGAACTGATATAGAAACCATAAAAGACAATGTATTTTGCACTCTTAATATATAGGTTGAAATCTGAGAATTTAAATTTTTTGCTTATTAACTATTTACAATAAATTCTGCATAGTGATGATATCTCTCCTTTTCATTAATTTTTTTTCAGCTCTCTCAGAAGAAAAAATTAAAGAAAGGGAAATGAAAAGAATAATAAATTATGATCATCATGAAATCAAATCCTTATATTCAGAGTAAGGGGGAATTTCTAACATCATTTGATCCGCTCTGAAGACATAGCACAAGAGAATATATCATCCAAGATCAAAATAATTATCATGTTTCCACAACTTTAGATGACTATAAGGCAGGTACTTTCTATACTAGGCACTATATACATCATTCCACTTATTACTTGATAAATTACACTTGACAAAAACGAATCTTGAAAATAGCTAAGTATATTGCTTGATTTCACATAGCTATTAACTGATAACGCTAGAATTGAAATACAAGCTTTTGTAATGTAAATATCTGTTCTAAGTATCTTTTCTTGTTATAAGTAGAATTTGCATTTTTCTGCATAAAACTGAGAGGGGAGAAAGGAAGAAACCAGATAGGCAATCAGATTAGGTCAGGTCCTGATAAAAACTTCCACTGCAAGCCTCACAGACTGGAGTGAAAACATTCATTTCCAGGTTCATAGATTTTCCCCTTTCATGCACTTCTTCTTGATTGACCATTTTGAGTCCTCTCCCGATTGGAGCATTTCAATCCTGCGCCATGGTGCCTTTCTCTTTTTGGCATTACCACCAACCAATCAGCACTCTCTCAAGACTACATAAACCCCTGACTGCAGAGAAAACATCAGGAACCATCTTTCAGGTCCCCTTCAATTGCTGGAAGCTTTCCTAGCTCCTAATAAATTCCTACTTACTCACTCTCTGGTAACTGCTTCCCTCATTCTTCCTAGGAGTGAGAGAAGAACCCTGGAACTGCTGAACTAGAAGAGCTGCTGAGCTTGAAGAGCTGCTGAACTAGAAGAGCTGCATATGCCAGACTGAAAGAGCTGGACCCACCAACCTAAGACCACTTCAACACAACTTGGGGTCCTTGTTTGATCAGCCCACTGAACTATCAGAGCTATAAACACTTATAAGAACTCTCTGACCTGCGAACTAAGAGAGCTGTAACACTCCTTGGGGCTCCATAGTTGTTGGCATCCCTGAGTTCTGGGGCACCACTGCATTCCTCTATCCAGAAGAGAGAGGAGGTAGTCAGAAACTGGTTAGGCAGACAGAGAGGGAGGGCCTCAAGAAGACTTAACACCTGCTGGAATGTCCCCTGCACTACCCCTGTTATATAATTGTTTATTGACTATGTGGTTAATGTGGTTGAGAATATCCCCTTAACCCAGGATGTACTGCTAAAAGAAATTTTTTGCTGCTTAAACACAAGCACAGTAGCTTAACTAAATGTCCTAACTTTACTTTGGCTTAGTGTAATATCATCAACATAGCATTTACATTGCAGTTTTATCCCCCTCCCAGTGGACTTTTCTGTGGTATTTATGGGTAATATTCAAGATGGAGTAACTTTGGTCAAGGATCTGCATGTGCAATAAGAATTGGGTTTTAGGAATTATGGAGCAGATGAGATGCAAATGAGAGAAATGCCTCGAGAAATGATACAAACAAATGCCTAGCATTGGTAACCAATTTTGGGCCCCTCTCTTCTCTGGAGAGTTTTGTGACTAATAAACTCATTCATTTACTCATCCTTTTGGTGTCTGCTTTCCTTAAACTTCTTGGTTGTGGGACAAGAACAGAGGTTGCTGGTTTAAGTTGACAGTAGAGTACAAAACTTCTGCAACACAGAGCCATTGTGTCCTTGGCCACCACATGGATTTCAGGTTGACAGTGCAGCTCTGGGAACAGCAACATTTCTAGGGGGCCCAGCTCATCAACTTATGCGACAAAATACTGCAGCAAAATATAGTTCTTGATCTTAAATTTTCAACATTCAACAACTAAAAAAACACACAACAAAACAAAAGGTAAATTCATATTAAGCATTATATTTTATATAGAATAAACCGAAAACATATTGCCATGAATGATTAGGTTATATAAAGAAGAAAAATAAAAAGGAAGCAAAAGTTTTAATCTCTGCAATAGTTTAGGATTCATGAGCATAACAGCCTCTGTGCTGTTTATGCAATACTGTGTTTCTTATCTCCCAAGTTACAAAGATAAGTAAATTTTATCATATTGTGGAGGGGGCTTAAAAAGCCATTTACAATGTCAAAAATGAGACTAACATGAACTCAGCCTTTGCACAGTTAAAAAGTTCCCTTCCTGGAAATTGGCAAAGCACCTGCTGGCTAGGTTAAACTGTTGAACAGCTTTTTTTCCGCTTCTGTGAACCCCACTAGCATTGCTTGAAAAATACCTAGGCCTCCTGGATGTTGTGGTTTGGCCCACTTGGAAAATCCCAATGTGGTTTTCCCCCATTTAAGCAAGCCCCTATAGCTAATGGGGGCCCCTTGCTGTGGGACTATGTCCAGCAGGCAAGTGGCCACTGGCCCAACTCTTGGCTAACAAACCTCTCCTTTTTATAACTTGTACTTTTGGTGTTGCTGTCTGTGAATTAATCACTCGGTCCCTATTTCAGTATGAAATATTTTGATGCACTCTATTTTCCTGACCATATTTTAATCTTCTGAGTAGATCAATGCCAAAGATAGAACTGAAAAATCACCTGAGAAGAAAGGAAACTAAAGCCACTATTTCAGACTCTGTCCCCAGAGGTTTAATGTTTTTAGTTTAGACATTGAAAGCTCAGTTACAAACCAGGGGATACTTGCAACATTGTTGATACTGCTATGACAAAATGTCTATCCATCCTGCCTGCAGCTTATTCTCTTGTAAAAAAAAAAAAACTAAACTAAACTAAACTAAAACTAAAACCCAAAAATAATAGCTGGTATCACTAGTGATTCACAAAAAAACCAAAATTAGAGCTTCAACTAAATACTCTTATTTTCATGCCTAATTTAAAATAAGACATGAGTACAATACCCTAGAAAGCAGAGAATCTGACCTAAATCGGAGAAAAATAGAAAGTATGTCAATTTTGGATTTAGACTTCTTTCAATCTTGACATTTTTGAAGTTCATTGCAGTATCTACCAGGGGTAGTAGGTGACCTCAAAGTAATTTTTCTTATGAGATTTTAAATCACTTTAAAAACAGTAACTGACAAATAATAACTTGCTGATGGCAACAAAATAAACTGAGTTGAATCATTAGAATGTGCTGTGCATTGATCCATTTTTTGGTTACAGACAGTGGTGAGGTCTGCAGTAAGAGTGCAAGGACATTTAAACCACATTTTTTTCTACTTACAGCCTACTCAGAAGAATTTCTTCAAAGTCAGGTTCAGCTGTCCCTTTCAAAAACATCTATACATACAACTATGATTTTACTGCTTCTACCAAGTATTGTTTTACAACCAATTCAACCTAAGTTGAAAAGAGAAAAAAAAATTTGGTTTAGAAATTTTTAAAGTGTTCAAGTAAAAAATCAGTCCATTAATGTTTTACTCTTTGTTAGGTGGAATTTATAAGTGCTTATTTCCGTAATATTTTTAGTTTGTTTTGCATGACTTATTACTTACTCTTATTTAGAGTATTTTTTTCTCTCTCTCATTCAAAGTATAATTTACACTCAGTGAAATACTCAGCTCCTAAATGTTATATTCAATCAGTCGCAAAACATGGATATTAGGATACAGAATATTTCCATCATATCAGAAAATTGTCTCATGCTCTTTCATCCAACCAAAAGCTGAGCTGATTTCTATTTACATAGACTGGTTATATACAGTCTCAGATTTCATATGAGTGAGATCATACAGATATTCTTTTGGCTTTTTGGCTTCTTTCATTCAGCATAACATTCTTGAGATTCATCCATGTTTTATAATATATCAATAGTTTATTCCTTTTTTTTTTGCTACTGGGTAGTAAAAAACACAGCCTGTCTAACAATTCTACTGTTGATGAATATTGGTATTATTTCCAGTTATTTTTCTACAAAAAACATATATCCTATAAATATTATTTTCAAGAATTTTAAGGACAAATGTTATTATTTATTTTAAATAAGTAGTCAAGAGCAGAACTGCCAGATGTATAATAGAGTGGTATGTTTAAATAAAGAAAATGACACCGGGTTATACTGTATTTTTATTTCTCCTGACAACATATGTGAGTTTTGGTTTCTCCACACTCTCTTCAATGTTTAATGTTATTGTCCTTTAATTTTTTATTACGTTGTATCTTATAATGAATTTAATTTTTTTTTCCAGATAAGTAATGATGAGGCTAATTTTTAAAGTGTCTGTTGGACATTTGAATATCTTCTTTCTTGCAAGTTGATTAAAATAGTTTGCTTTTTATTTTATTGGGTAGTTTTTTAAAAAAATATTTAATTGTAGGAGTTCTTTATATCAATACAGGTCTTTTATCAGATAACCAGATTTTCATGTTGCAATTATTTTTTTAGCCTGTATTAATTGTGCTTTCCACTGCATCTTTTGATAAAAATGAAAGTTTTACTGTATCATATTAGACTCTAAAGCACCAAATAAATTATTTTTTGTTTTATGATTCCTCTTCTCTGTGTTCTAAGAAATCTTGGACTACTCTATAATTTCAAAAATAGTCTATGTTTTCTTCAAATTTCTTAATAGTTTTACATCAAAGTTTATTATCAAATTTATTTTATGCATAATATGAGGTCTTTAAACATAGCTTATGCTTCTAGTATCAATTTCTTAGTTTAGTTTGTACAACCCTCTAACAATACCTATTCCATCTTCCTTTAAGGTGAATTTTATAATCAACTCCCCCTCCATACCTACCCTTATTTCACTAATTTAGATTAAAAACTTTCCTTCTCTCAAAATCATATATATTTAGTGTTTCTGAGTCAATCACAAATGGTCTTCTTATTTTATTCTTTAGTGTTTTATTGCCAAAATGTAAAAATAGTTTGTCTCCCTCTCACCCTTCTTTCTCACCTGTTCCCTCTCCCTCTCCTCCTCCCTCTCTCTCTCTTTTGTATGAAGTATAATTTGCATTCAGGTGTGGGAGAAGACACCAGTAAGGAGAGCATGTCTCCATGAGCACTTTGATTCAGCTTTATTTCTGGCATGGAAGAAACTTGTATTGACTCCCAGGACCCTGAAAAGCTATTACAATGCCGCTACAGTAAAAACCACCAGATCAGGGTCTGCAGGTTTCCTTATCTTATCAAGCAGAAAGAATCATCCTGATGTCTCAAGCAAATTGGTACTTGTCCCTTCAATACTCGCCACCAGGTTCCGGGCAAAATCAGTCATCATATCTCAAGCTGTGAAGACAAAAGTATGGAACAAGATATTGTCAACCAAACTAGGAACTTTGGGCAATAGACTCTGACTAAGAGCATATGGCAGTGCCCTCCTTGCAATGAAGACTGGGATAAAGATGTGTTGGAAGATACCAGCACCCATTTGTCTGGGGCACTGCTAACTATTGTGGCAACAACAGCCCTGCAAGCAACATAGTTACAGAATATAAGAGTAAACTGACTTGAGGCATGTCTGCCTTATGTTTTGCCATGGAAAAAGCATGAAAATACACAGTAATTGAATATCTATCTCATCAAATTCCAAACCATAGAAGACTCTTGTTTCTTCCTGCTGCCAATGGGTTCTTCATTTTTCTCCTAACCTAATTAAAGAATGAGATAAGCTGTGACTTTCAAAAAAAATAATAATTGCATTCAGTGAAATGCTCAGCCCTTAAATGTTATACTCAATCAGTTTTGACAAATGTATATTAGAACACAGAATATTTCTTTTTATTCTGCAACATTGTTAAATTCACTAGTTCTAGATGGTCTTTGATGAAAAATATTAGTTGCAAATAACATCAGTTTTTTTTTTATTTCTTCCCAAACTTAACATTGGTTATTTCTTCTTATAGTGATATTGCAATGGTCACAATATCTAATAAAATGATAAATAGAAGTTGTGAAAGTAGACATTATCTTTTTCCTCATATTATAGGAAAGTAATTAGTTTTTTTAATGTTGAATATTCTAGCTGTAGTTTTTCGTTAATTATCTTTATCGGATTTAGGAATTTTACTTTTCCAGATAGCTTAGCATTTCATTTTTATCATAAAAATTATTGTGTTTTAAAAAATAGTTTCTGTGCATTCACTGAAATTGTTCCAGGAGTTTTGAACTCCACTGTCCGCTTACACCAACAACCTAGGGTTCTTGTCCCATGACCAAGAAGATTAAGGAATGCAGATCCAAAAGGGTGAGTGAAAGAAGGAGTTTATTAAGTAACAGAGCTTTCCAGAAAAAGAGAGGGCACCTGAAATGGGTAACTGGTGCAAGGAGTTTGTGGCGTTTATCTTATCTTTTCTGATAATATTTCTCTCATTTACATCTCAACTGCTCCTTACTTCCTGAGACCCACTTTTATTGAGCATGTGGGTCTTTGACCAAGGTTAATCTATCTTAGTTATTACCCATAAGTACTACAGAAAAGCTCACTCTGGAGGAGTGGGGGGGGGGGGTAAAACCAAATTGCAAATACTATGTTAATAATATTACAATAAGCCAAGGTTAAGTTAGGATATTTATTTAAGCTACTACACCTGCGTTTAAGTGGCAAAAAGTTCCCTTTAGCAGTACATCCTGGGTTATGAGGATGCTCTTAACCACATTAACCACATTTTCAGCCAACAATCAGTAATGGGGTGGTTAAGGAGACATTCCTGCAGGTGTTAAGTCTACTTGAGACCCTCCCTTTCTATCTGCCTAACCAGCTTCTATCTCTTCTCTCAAGATGATCATAGAGTTTTTCTTTTTTCCTTCAATTTCATAACATAGTGAATTGTAGTAATTGATATTCCTAGGTTAAAGCTACTTTTCATTCCTAAAATAAATTCCAGCTGATCACAGTGTATTGTAATACATATATAAATATTATATGTATGTTTATATGCATAGAAAGTAAGAAAGAGAGTGTGGATGCATTTGATTTTATTTAATAATATATTAGGGATATTTTTAAAATAATCACATTTTAAATTCAGGATATTCTAAAATATTTTTATGAGCCACGTCAGGATGGGCAATTTTGGTAAAGAGGACAAGTGTGAATATCTTCATTACCATTATATTCATGAAATACCTGCAAGAATACAAGCATCACTTAATATATCTCATAATAAAAGTAAAGCTTGTAGGTTTCTTTTTCTTTTCTTTTCTTTTTTTCTTTTTTTGAGTCGGAGGTTCACTCAATCGCCCAGGCTGGAGTGCAATGGCACACTCATGGCCATCCCAGAGCTGATCTGCTGGGTTCCGGGATCCTTCTGCCTCAGCCTTCCAAGTAGCCAAAACTACAGGCGTGTGCTACCGTGCCCAGCTCATTTTTGATTTATTGTAGAGACGAGGTCTCGCCAAATTGCCTGGGCTGGTCTCCAACCCACGGGCTCGGGCAGTCCACTCGTCTTGGTCTCCCAAAGTGCTAGGATTACAGGCTGAGCCACCAAGCCCGGCAGCTTGTAGGTTTCTAACCATAATGTAACATTGTTTTAGTTCTGGGATATCAATGTTAAATTTTACATTTCAATAGTAGATATTATATTTTGATAAAGATAATTTTCCTTCAACATATAGTTAAACAAAGCGTTAGGGGTCTTCCACATTGTGACACATCCATTAAGTTAGTACTACATTGTTGTTTTAAGTAATAAGTTAAGATAAATTGGCTGATATTTCAGAAATATAACTAAGAAAATAATATTTCAGTAGAATAGATACACCATTTTTATCTTGTGTAAATGGATAAAATAAGATGATAAATATAGTGAAAAAGTAAAACTTTTGCTTTTCACAATACAAATTCATTATTTAAAGAAACAGACAAATAAGAATATTATGATATAGTCTCTTCTCTTTGTGTGTGTGTGTGTGTGTGTGTGTGTGTGTGTGTGTGTGAGAGAGAGAGAGAGAGAGAAAGAGAGAAAGAGAGAGAGAGAAGAGAGAGAGAAAGAGTTTAAACAGAAATCAATATCTATACAAAGACAATCATACCTATGTTATATCAAGTATAAACAAAACAAAAATAAAGTCTCCTTACACTGATAATAATCTTTTGTAAAGTTTTGGGGTACAAAATCAATGTACAAAAGATAGTTGTGCTGCTATACACGAACAAGAAGCATGCAGAGAACCAAATAAAAAGGACAATCCCATTCACAATAGCCACAAAAAAATGAACTATCTTGGCATCCTTCTAACCAGAGAAGTGAAAGATCTTTACAATTAGAACTACAAAACGTTGCTCAGAGAAATCAAGGATGACATAAACAAATGGAAAAACATTCCATACTGATGAATTGGAAGAATCAGTATTGTCAATATGTTTATCTTATCTAAGGCAATCTACAGATTCAATGCAATACCAATCAAATTGCCAGCATCATTTTTCTCAGACCTGGAAATGGCAGTATGGACGTTCATAAGAATACAAAAAGGAGCACAATTAGCCAAAACAATTCTCAGCAAAAGGAACACTGTGGGAGATATCATAGTTCCAGACTTGAAACTTTACTACAAGGCTATAATAACCAAAAGATTTTGGTATTGGTACAAGAATAGACACATAGATCAATAGAATAGGACAGAGAATATAGAAGCAAAACCTGGGACTCTCAATTAATTCATCTTCAACAAAGCCACCAATAACAACCACTGGGAGAAGGAGTCCACATTTAGCAAATTGTGCTGGGAAAACTGGCTGACCACCTGCAAAAGTATTGAAACTGGACCCCTCCCTCTAACCATATATAAAAATCAACTCAAAACGGATCAAAGTCCTAAATGTAAAACCTCAAACTATAAGAATCCTAGAAGAAAATTGACTTTAGCAAGTTTAAAATCTAGACATTGAGAAGACTTTTGCACTTTCATTTCTTTTCTTTGAAATCAGTCTTCTTCATCAGAGAAAACAAGCAAACAAAATTTTAGCTGCCTGTAAGAGGCTGTCTGTAATAGCTGTTAGCCAATGTCTGGACAGAGCAGACAAAGATCCAGTAGTTTATGACAGATGTAAAAGGAAGACCTATAGACACTAGAAGTACCAGCTGAACCCCATTCTGAATTATGGGGTTATGATACATGAACTGATAAAAGGTTGGTTCTTTTGAATTTCACTGAAGTTTAGCATATCATTTAAATAAGTAGTCAATACATAATTAATGCACCATTCATAAATATTTGAAAAGAGTATAATATTTAGCAATGTATTTTTTAACAAGATATATGCATTTATCATCTGTCTATCTAAATGCCTGTGTAAAGAATACTAAATATAAGTTTTAGTTCCCAATTTTTATATCTATGTATGTGTATGTGTGTGTCCAATGATGCCTATTACTGGATTAGTCACATTGTCAAAGATCATGAAACAATTTGATTGATATATATGCTACTGTTGAAGAGATCGCTATACATGAGTAACAAAATTATCTCCTGTTGTTTCAATTAAATATCCATTCAAACCTGATATATGACTAAATCACTCAAGTTTGTGTATAAATTGGTGAATCTGAGAAAGATTTGAAAGTACACAAAGTTGATCTTCATTAGGATCATAATGAAAGAGTGGGTGATGGAGTGTTAATGTTTCAAAATATTTGTTTTGTTTGGTAAGTTATAACTAACTACTTACATAAAATTAGTATTATGCAAAATCAATTGCTAGAATATTAAACTTTCCATAAAAATGAAAAATAAAATACACAACACAATGAAGAAAAACCAAAATTAACCAAATAGCTATTGAAAATATATTTATATTATGAATACAAATAGCTCAGGAATATTTATCAATCTCAGTTTGGTATGTTAATTACTTGAAGAACTTGTGAAAGTTTCCTTGACAGGTGTCAAATGAGAAGGCTGTGTGACCAGGTGGTAAAGTGGAGACTCTAGACCTCATTATTCTAAGTTCTAATACTGACTCTAGCATTTGTTAATTAGCTCTATTTCAGAAATATAGCTTCTTTGGATATAGCATTATGGGCCTTCTGAATAAACACAAACATTGCAAAAGAACAAAGGCAGAAAATGGAGCAGACTCTGGTTCTAAGTTTCTTTTAAAAAAACAGTTTTGCTATGTCTAAAGATAAAGAAAAAACTTGCAAATTTGTAATTAGAATACTTGAGAAACTAGAATTTAAGTTAATCAAATTTATACATGACAAAAGTCTAATATCGGTGGAATTAGATTTTGTTATGTTTTTAAAGTTCTGCTAAGATTTACTTTTAGTAAATAATACTCATTATTTGACCTGAAATTTTATCTTAGCTTCTTTTGTTGGTACTTATGTAGGAAAACAAGAATAGAAGTTTTGAAGTTATTAATTTGGTATCAGAAGTTACATGAACTTGAGCATAAATACAAATAAGTTTAGGTATACAACGGTAGAAATTCTCTTTCAATAGGTATAACATAAGCTGCTTAACAAGTTACACAGGGGGGTTTATAATATTTTTGCTTCCTTGATTAACAGGAAAGATAAAAATTGAAATTTGATAAATGTAATTTCTCTGCTCCTTCTACTGAGACTGTGCTGAATGCTGAGGACATTCAAGGACAGCTATGATTGCTTCAGTGGAGCAGAGCTTTCTATTCTAACCCCCATCGGAGAAATCTTTTATTAAAGAATGGCCCTTATTATAAATCATTATTCCTGTTCATGCACTGTTAGGAAGAATGACAGTCTGTTCAAAGTGATACAAAGCTCAATGATTTCCTAAATTGCAATGAAACAACATAGGGTTGTACCAGTGAATTCTGGCTAATTTTCTTGCAGTCAACTCTGTCTTATAATAAGCAGGGACCAATCATTGCCCCCAAAACTTCTTAAGTGAAGGTAAAATTGCACGAGTTAAATCATTGTTATTTTTTTCCAACTTGAAGTGTTTAAAGTGTAGGGGAAGGCTAGTTATTACTTATCAATGTAGTCTTTAAACAATTTATATAAAGTTCTAAGCCAGGCTCGGTGGCTCAACCTGTGGGGCTGAGGTGAGTGGATTGCCTTGTGGGGCTGAGGTGAGTGGATTGCCTGAGCCCGCGGGTTCGAGACCCGCCTGGGCTACTTGGTGAGATCTCATCTCTACAATAAGTCAAAAAATTAGCCGGGTGTGGTAGCGCGCACCTGTAGTTTCAGCTACTTGGAAGGCTGAGGCGGAAGGATCACCGGAGCCCAGCAGTTTGAGGCTGTGATGGCCGGGAGTGGTCACTGCACTCCAGTCTGGGTGACAGAGTGAGACTCCAACTCAATAAATAAATAAATAAATAAATAAATAAATAAATAAATTTCTACATATTTATTTTATACTTTTCAACATATTGTCAATAAAAATGTAATTAAAAAATTTTATAACCTAGATAGTATGCTATATGTTATATGGTTACTAAAATAACAAATTCATGAAAATATACTTTAAATAACAAATATATTAGTCTCTAGCACTGTTAAATCATCTAGTATCTGTTTATAAATTCCCTTTTCTTTTTTTCTTTTTCTTTTGAGTTGGAGTCTCACTCTGTCGCCCAGGCTGGAGTACAGGGGCACGCTCCTGGCCACTGCAACCTTGACTGCTGGGCTCCAGTGATCTTTCTGCCTCAACCTTCCAAGTAATCAGAGCTACAGGCATGCACCACCACTCCCAGCTAATTTTTGATTTATTGTAGAAACGAGGTCTCACCAAGTTGCCCAGGTGGGTCTTGAACCTGTAGGCTCAGGCAATCTCCTCAGCCTCCCAAAGTGCTGGGATTACAGGCTGAACCACAGAGCCCGGCCAAATTCCTTTTTCTTATAGCAAAATTACTTAGGATGATTCATGACCTTTGATTATTCAATTCTATGAAAACAAAGTACCTAAATCTTTGATTTATTGAACTCTTTACAAGGTATAATTAATGTAGTAATGACAAAAAATGCATTTTCTCATCTATAAACTAATATAATATTGTTAAGTAAACTCAGACTAGATCATAGACCAAAGAAATTATTTAATAATCATATTATATTTTCTGAAATCAGATGCAGTTGAGCATGCTCAGGATAGTATTGTTGTAAACACATATTTTCTTTTCTATAAATAAATTCTGTTAGTATTTATTCAAAGAAAAATATGTAAATGCTTGTGAAAAATACAAATTTATTATTAATTACAAAGAAAAAAGAGTGCCTTTATAATGGTAGAATGCTGATGATAATTTGATTACTTAAACAATTAATCAAAGTTACCTGATAATAATGAAATAAATAGAATTATGTGCCTTCTGATGTGATGTACTGAGCAGGCACACCACTTATTTCTTATAACTGACCGAAATGTGTAACCAGAATATTATTATGATACAATATAAGGTAAAACGAAATAAATTATGTTCTACAACCTAATCTGTGTTTGTTTATCCAGAATTGCAATATATTTAGATAAAGGAAAAGTAATTATCTAAATGAAGGAAAATAAAATAAGACACTAAACACAATGTGTGATCTTAGACTGTAACCTAGAACTCAACAAAATATCTATATAGGACATTGTGGAGTTATTTATTAATATTTGAAGGTTGACTACATATCAGCTCTCAATATTTACCAGTATAAAATGTATTGATTTTTATAACAATACTGTAATTACATTAGATTTTTTTCCTTAGGAAATCACCCTGAACATTTACAATTCTTAAGTATGTCTGCAACTTACTTTCAAATGATTGTGCAAACAACAAATATTACAAATATACAATCCTCAACGCCAATATACAAAAACAAAGGATAAAACAAACATGACAAAATAGGGCAACTGTTAAATTCAATAAATCTGAACTCTCATGTGTATTTGTAATTATGTTGAAATAAAAAGTTTAACAAGCAAATGTGTGTGTGTGTGTGTGTGTGTGTGTATGTATATATATGTATATATACATATATATACACATATATATAAATGAAACAAATTGATGACTCAAATACTGTAGAAAAAAATATTATTGTGGTGTGTCATCCAGTAAAGAAACTATGCTTATTTTCTGAAAAATAACATCTTGGCTTTTGAATATTTCCCTCAAAGTAAAATATTTTTATAAATACATTACTATACTCTCATAGAGAGGCATACTGTTTGAAGAACAATAGGTAATACATTACCTCTGGTTTTCTGACCTCTAGAAGGAACAAATGTAATTCCTCTTTACTCTTTATTTCACATTTTGTTATCAAATATTACTCCATGTGCCTTTTGTCTTTTTTTACAAGGCCATGAGATTCTTCAGTTGCAGGGACCAAGATAATTTATCTTCTTCCCATTATTTAGTACAGTGTATGAAATATAGTTGTTGCTCAGAAAATAAGGATATCTTGGTGGCAATAAAATGTTCCATAAAATATTCTAGAAAGTGAGAGAGGAGATAACTAGAGAAAAGCTAGGCAGACAGGGCAGGTCACCCAGCAACAACCTAATGAACTTCTGGCGGGCCTCTTGGGGCTGTTACACTTGCTTTGGTAAACAAGCTCCCTACAAGCCTCTCAAGCTAGAGTTTAAGTACTCACAGCTAACCAATCAGCTCACCATTAGGCCCCTACCTCCTGAGAATTTTCCTCAGTGTTGACCAGTCAACACAACTAGTACCAACCAATCAGCTCACAATTAGTGCTAATCAATCAGCTCAGTCTTAAGATGGTTATAAGCACCAGGTTTCCACCCTAGATCGGCAACTCCCTCAGATCCCCTTCCACTGTGGGAGCTTTTGTCCTCTCAATAAATTCTGCTTTCTCACTTTCTGACTTCTCATGTCCCTCATTTCATTTCTTTTTTTTTTCTTGATGGAAAAGGAGAATTTATTGAGAGGACAGAAAAACTCAAAGAGTAGGAGGGGACCAGAAGGGATTGCCCATGTCCCTTATTGCTCCTAGGCACAAGACAAGAACCCCCAGCTGAAGAGCTGCAGAAGATGGTCAGAAACTGAAGAGCTGCACACCCCAGAGGCTAGCTCGTCAACTGATGAAGCCAGCTGAACTGGTAGAGCTGTTGGCAGAAGACGAGACTCCGAAGCTGAGACACTTCTGGGGGCTACAATATGCTCAGGGCTTGACTTGCCAGCCCATTAGAGCCAACACTTGTGATGCTAGACTTGCCAGCCCACTGAATCAGCAGCACTCTCAGGGCTTGGCTTGCCAGTCCATTAGCGCCAACACTCCTGCCATTCCATTGAGCTGACACTCTCAAAGCCCAGGCTGACCTGAAAAACATGTATCAGAAGGGCAGTAAAATATTCTGGAAATTATTCTGGAAAAGTGTTTCTTTAACCGATTTAGCAATTTGGGGGTGTAGCCTGAGATATTGTTGCTCTGAAAAAACTTCCTGATGATGACAATGACATTTGCACTTGGCCACACATAGTAGTTGGTTCTAAGAGGGTAGACATATGGAAATCAATGAGGAATTATAGTCAATGACCATCAAGTTATAAAAAGTTCACATAGTTTTGATTCCTTGTTATCATCAATAAATTATTTTTTGTCAATTGTTATAGTTTACTATTCGTTTGGTGTGTGTGTGTGTGTGTGTGTGTGTGTGTGTGTGTATGTGTGTGTGTGTATGTGTGTGTGTATACATATATATGTGTGTGTGTATATATATATGCCAAATCTTATTGTGGTATGTCATCTTGGCTTTTGAATATTTCCCTCAAAGTAAAGTTTTTTATTTTTTGTTTTTTGAGTTGGAATCTCACTCTGTTGCC
This sequence comes from Carlito syrichta, assembly GCF_000164805.1. Lineage (NCBI taxonomy): Eukaryota > Metazoa > Chordata > Mammalia > Primates > Tarsiidae > Carlito > Carlito syrichta. The sequence continues at coordinate 159,051 of NW_006997666.1, read as the reverse complement.
CAGACTGGAGTGCAGTGGCCGCTCCCGGCCACCGCAGCCTCGACCTGCTGGGCTCCGGCGATCCTTCCGCCTCAGTCTTTTGAGTAGCTGGAACTACAGGCGCGCACTACCACGCCCGGCTGATTTTTTGATTTATTGTAGAGATGAGGTCTCGCTGCCCAGGCGGGTCTCGAACCCGCGGGCTCAGGCAATCCACTCACCTCAGCCTCCCAAAGGCGCGGGATTACAGGCTGAACCACCAAGCCCGGCCAAAGTATTTTTATAAATACATTACTATAATCTCATAGAGAGTTACTCTGCTTGAAGAACAATAGGTGATACATTAGCTCTGGTTTTCTGATCTCCAGAAGGAAACAAATGTAATTCCTTTTTACTCTTTATTTCACATTTTGTTTATCAAATATTACTCTATGGTGCCTTTCGTCTTTTTGTTTTTACAAGGCTATGAGCTTCTTCAGTTTCAGGGACCAAGACAGTTTATCTTCTTCCCATTATTTCATATATGTGTGTGTGTGTGTGTATTACTTTTTTGTTATAGTCCCTTATTATTTTGGTATATACATATTTACAAGATTTGTTTAGGGTTAATTTTAATCTGATCCAGTAGAATGTAAAAGAAGAAAAAGTACTTGATGTTCAGTTTATCTTAATAAAATGTTGAAAGTCAATAGTTATTTTTAAACATTTTATATAATATTTACTTGTTGAGACAATAGTGACATGTATTTCGCTAAAAATAGAATCATAATGTTGAAATAATTTTCTTACAACTGTGTAGCTTTTTAAATACTGAAAACATATTTAATACCTTAGGGTTTTATGAATTTTACAATTTACTTGTTTACAATTGTAGTGATGTTAGGGCCTTTTGGATAATTTCTCATTGTATGTTTATAGAATATTGTGTATGTCTAGTTACAATTTGTCTAAATTTAATAAATAGAAAAATCGCCGACCTCGGTGGCTCAGCCTGTAATCCCGTGCCTTTGGGAGGCTGAGATGAGTGGATTGCCTGAGCCCGCGGGTAGGAGACCCGCCTGGGCAACTTGGCGAGATCTCATCTCTACAATAAATCAAAAAATTAGCTGGGCGTGATAGCGGTGCCTGTAGTTTCAGCTACTTGGAAGGCTGTGGTGGAAGGATCGCTGGAGCCCAGCAGGTCGAGGCTGCGGTGGTCGGGAGCGGCCACTGCACTCCAGTCTGGGCGACAGAGTGAGACTCCAAATCAAATAAATAAATAAATAGAAAAATCTTAAAGCATTAGATAACAAAAAGTCATGCAATAATGATGAAAATAAAAGTATTTATTTCTTTTACTCAATTGGATTGTATAAATGTATTTTATAATATATACCATTCTTTAAGGTTTTATCACTTTTTAACATTATTTCTATAATAATGATAGATATTCTGTCAGCTATTAGGAAAGCAAATTTTGGATAATTATTCAATAATGACCAATACTGACCTGGACAAACTTTATGATTTATGCTTTTATGTCCCCAAATTTTAAAATACATAATTAAAATGCATAAAATAAAACATGCAAAAAATTTTCCACAATGATATTATTTAATAGTGCACTTGGTTTTTGTAAGTAATAGAAATTATGAAAGAAAAATGTATGTAATTTTGTTTTTACTATGTGGTAAAATTAAATAAAATAGAGTTATTTTTACATTCTATAAAGGGAAATTGAAACAATATTAATGAAAGGCAAGAAATAAAAATAAGTCTTATTTCTTTCATAAATTTAAGAAATCTATTAAATGTTCATTGTCACAGTCATAAGCAAAATCATACAATAGGACCACACAACATACAAATATCTTTTTCTCAGGCACTATACTTCAGTGAGTTTCTGTGGGTTTTTTTTAAGGAATTTGAAAAACGTGTGAGTTGCAAAAAATCTTCTTATACATTTATGTATGAAGCCTGTTTCTTTAGGTGGTGGTGTCAGGGGAGTAGGGACAGAAATAGCCGGATAATATTTCTCTTTAGAAACTAGATGTAGGTAGTTAATTACTATCAACTTTTAGCTTACCTAACCAATGAGTAATCATGTAGAAAGAATCTCCACTCTTTCCAAGAGAGTATCTCTACATATGCAATTTTTTTATAAGCCATGTGTCCACAAATTAGAGTATGCAGGCACAATCAAGTCTATTGCTTGTTTTTGTTTAAAAATAAGTAAATAAATTTTTTACTGGAACATAGCTTTATTCATTTACTCACATATTTTCTGTGGCTGCTTTCTTCTTCTTCCTCCTCTTCCTCTTCTTCCTCCTCCTCCTTCTCCTCTTCCTCCTCCTCTTCCTCCTTCTCCTCCTCCTCCTCCTCCTATCTGGCCTTTACAAAAATAGTTTCCTCATCCCTGTTCTAGTTTGTTAATTCTAGAGTCTCATTAATGCCTACATCACATTACTACTCTTTCTAGACAGCATTACGTCCTTTCATCTTTTTCAGTCTCTTACCTTTGATTATGCTTTCCCCAACTAAGCAACACACTTGAAATCCATCCATCTCCCACTATATCTTCAAACAAAAGCTGCCTCTTCACATCAGTTTATTCATGCAAAACCTTTAGTCAGAAGGTTAATTTTACACGTTTACATTGTACATTTATTGTTCTGTTCTTTTGTTTGTGCCAAACTGAAGTTACTATGCAGGGTGTTAATTTCTGTGAGGTTTATTTATGAAATGTTGAGATAATTTAATAAAATAAAAATATAAAAATATTTAATAATGTATGGTACTAACGTTAATAGCATTACTTCTTCCCACCATGAATCTATGTGCCACATGTATATCTATTTTATCTACTCACCAATTCATCTACATGACATTTCTCTCCACTGTACACTTATTTTTTTTGTTAGGTCCTGTACTAATGTAGAGTGAGACTATGACACTGGAGAAAAGTTGCCTTCTCTGGAAAGAACTCACAATCTGATGATAGAGATAGGCAAGTGCATAGACAATCGTTATAAAGGGATTAATACAGCATACTATTGTTCTGTGTAGGAGGAGATACTTAACCCAAGCTTTGGAGATCTGAAAAGCAATATGTATACTAAGACCTTGAGAATCCATTAAAGTGAGCAAGATAAAAGGACACTAGAGGAAATGGCATTTGTAGAAATCTGGAGACAAGAAAGATCACAAAGTAAATAAGGGATCCACATGTGGTTCTATAGTTGGAGCATGCTGTGTTAGAGGATGAGTACTTAGATATTTGCCTGGAGACACAAAAAAGGGTCACAGCAGATAGTCCACTAATAAATTGACAGTCGTTATCTAATACCTAGCTTGCCTAATTGGTCAGCAGCTATTAAACCAGTCTATATTACTATTGTCAGTGTTCTTTAGAAACCAGTTTTTTTTTTTTTTTTTTTTGAGTTGGAGTCTCACTCTGTCACCCAGACTGGAGTGCAGTCACTCCCAGCCACTGCAGCCTCGACTTGCTGGACTCCAGCGATCCTTCCGCCTCTGCCTTCCAAGTAGCCAGGACTACAGGCACGCGCTACCATGCCCGGCTAATTTTATTGATTTATTGTAGAGATGAGGTCTCACCAAGTTGCCCAGGTGGGTCTCAAACCCACAGGCTCAGGCAATGCACTCACCTCGGCCTCTCAAAGCTCGGGATTACAGACTGAGCCGCCGAGCCTGGCCAGAAACTAGTCTTAAATAGAGTAGAACTCATTGGAGATTTAAATGATAGAGTCTGGCTGCCATCTGAACAGGTCATGCACTGGCTCTGTAAAGATGCATTGTTAAAAGAAACATGAAAAATAGGCTTTAAGAGTGTCTGTCTGTCTGCCTCTCTTTCTACACACACACACTTACACACACACACACACACACACACACACACACACACACACACACACAC